>NW_017097813.1:0-103899 GCF_001412225.1 Nicrophorus vespilloides
TATATATATATATTAGTAATTGCTATTTTTTCAATTTAATATGATAATATGATTACATAATTAATTACATAATTTCAATTTTAAGAATCTTCTTAATTATTGAAAAAAAACTATAGTATTAATATGTTAAATCACTGAAAAAATATGTTTTTATCTAAAATTATGAATTGTAATATATTTTATCCAAAAATTTCATAAGAAACCAACTTTTGAATATTTCACAAATAATATAACAAGAAAAACATTTTATTTCATACTTGTAAAGGGTGTCCCAAAATTAACGCAAGATTTGAATTTGCCGCCATTTGTATTTTATGATTCAATAAAAAAATCACAATCTGAAGACTAAAAACTGTGTTTTATATTTAATTCAAATCTTGCGTTAATTTTGGGACACCCTTTACATACAATATAGGGACAGTTTTCCCGAATATTTTTTTCTGGGGAAATGGCAAATTTACTTCTCGAGAGTAATAAATTTATTAAAAAGTAGAATAACATTTCTATCAAGTTGTTTTGATATACTATAAAGATTTCATTATACCAAAAATTATTATTCAAAAAATATTTTGAATTGGAACAAAATGTAGGTCTTAAATATTATGTTATTAAGTACACAATATTTAATAGATTTGTAGTTATATTTGATGACATAAAGTTATATGAAATATTTAAATCGAAAACAATTTCAGCTAAATTATATTGATATAAAAACTAAATGATGTAGTTACATAATGTCTTCTAAAACATTAGAAAAGAAAGAGAATTTTCTGATTGATTACAAGAAGAATAGACTACAAGAGATATGAATTAATAAACTTAATATTTAAACAGTTTAGAGACAGACATTTATATCTGTTTGAAGAACAAAGTAATCTTACAAATTCATAAAGGAATACTTCTTGTTTCCAATTGTTTATTTATCTTACGAATAAATCAGTGTAGGTAACAGCGTTAACATGATATATAGCAGTTTACGTAATTATTGCCCACTGAGTTTGATTCATCTAATAAGATGCTCTGTGACCTATATTATATATGACCTAGATGTTACAGACGCCAAACTTGCACATAACAAACGTATAATTAAAATATTCACTACTGGCAGTTTTTCAGTAGCAAAGAGATTAAAGTCCTTTAGTTGCATGCTAAAATTAATTTGGATCTAATCCAAATTTTATTAAATTAATCAAAGAGACCAATAAAAATTATTCAGGTAATATTTATAACGAAAAGAAAAATACGCCAACCGTATTAACCATAAACATCATATAAGTTACTGTATTTCCTCAAGTATAAGACACTTTCATTTTAATTTTGGGAAAATACAAGTAAAAAAAATCTATTACCAATCTATAAGATGCACCTAGTTTATAGACCACCCATTTTTAGGAAAAAATGTGCGTTTTGTACTTTGAATTTAAAATGTATATTTTTTAAAAAATATTTATGTTTCTTTTAAAATGCATATTAATAACTAAGTTTATATTTTACTTTCAATTAAACACAAGCAAATTGCCAAAACTTCTTGATAATTATCATTGCATATTCTTCATTATTGTGTTTAGTATTATTTTCTTTAATTAGATTTACTGATTATAATACTTTAAAAAAGAAGTATAAAGTAAGCTTATTACATGATGTGGTGTAAATTTTTGAATGTAATTTCGGTTAGTTAGTTATTAAATAAGTATAAAACGGTCGACGTCGTTGGGACTTTACCAAATTCCCCGTCAACAATATAGAGAGTTAGCGGCAAACCGTAAGTAGTTGGAAACTTTTGAATGTAATCTTAATCTACGATCTAGGAAGAAGGGATAAATGTTATAGCTGGAAAATGTTAATGTAATGTTTGCAAAGTAAACTAAGCGCAATAAGACGGAACGAGTTTCGATTGAATGATACCGTTTCGATTTGCAGTCATCTATACGTGCATCCCCTTCCTTATATTCCTTATATTCCGACGCATTCCTCCCTTTTTTTTTTCGATTCATCCCTCTTATTTATATATTCCATCCAGCATCGAAAGATCCAAACCGACTGGAAATTATTTAGCGTGTGTAACATAATAACGTATAGGAATTTGCATTTATGTAAAGAAAATAAAGCAAACCGAATTTTGCAGCTCATAATAGATGGGATAATGAAATTAAAGAGAAAAGTAAGGGACGGAAGGGATGGAAAAAAAGAAAAAAGAAATTATAAAACTTTTTCGGCAAATATAAGGGACGGTAATGAATCGTCGGGTGAGATAAGTAAATTTCATTTGCATTGTAGATGATGGGATTGAAAATGAATATACCGATTTGCTTAAATGTACACGTCGACGGCGTCGCATCATTTTCATTTAATTAACTTATAATTAGCTTTGATTACTTATGCCAATCTCTTGTTCTTTTTTCTCTTATTTCCGCCTATAAAACCTGCCACAGCTTCTGCCATAAATTTTAAAACTTCCTCTAAATCCGAATCTCTGGTGTTAAGTAAGCACGTGAAACGGATTCCCGATGGTGAATTTAAACTCATTACCCGCTCATTACTTAATTTATCCGAGTGTTAAACTATTCCACCGGAACCGTTCGGGCTGCAGTGCTTTAATTTCACGAATTATTGCGACGTAGGTGAATTGTCAATTTGCGCTTTGCGAACGCGTTTTGGCTTTCATTTCCTTAATGCACGCTTTTCGTCATTGCAGCGAAGTTTGCAATAAGAACGCCCTTTCTACTCGACTCCTAAATCCCTTTCGACCCGGATCGCCACTTGTTCTTCCTCCTCGGTCATATTTTGCAGCCGTCTCGACTTTATTAACGCCAGTCGGTCCTTCCTAATGGTTTTCATCTAACCTCCAACTTTTAATTATCGGTAATGACGTTTGATTAATATCCTTAAACCTCATAGTAACTGCAATTTTTATACGAAATTTTAACAATTTATTGACGTCAATAAACTTAATTTATTAACATATTTTTTATACTTATATTTTATTGTATATATTGAAATTGAAATTATCCTTTATATTATTAATTCCAGCTAAAATTTAAATAATTCATTAATATAATTAGTAGCAATACTTTGAATTACAAAACAAATAAGATTTTTATACTTTTAAGCTTAGTATATTATATTTAACAAGAGTCATTAGTAAATCTATATAATAAATCTTCTCTTTCATAATCTTATTACTTTCAATATTTTTCAAGGACACGAGAAAGCCATTGGTTACAGCTTAACCGAAATTATGGGTCGAAGAACTTTTTCACGTATTACCCCTATATATACTAATTTTCACATTTCCTAATAGATTGCGTTATTTTACTAAAGATAATTAATGTCAAGGTCAAGAAGCACTAGTGAGTATTATTATTACAAATAATAATATATAAATAAAATATTTGTTTGAAACTTTTAATTTGTTTTCTGTTTTTTTTGTCATTTTCATATGTGAATTGTATGATATAAAGGGTGTCCCAAAAGTAACTCAATATTTGAATTAAATAGAAAACACGGTTTTTAGTCTTCAGATTGTGATTTTTTTATTGAATCATACTGCCCAAATGTTGGCAAATTCAAATCTTGCGTTAATTTTGGGACACCCTTTATTATTGAAGTACACTTTATTGAAGTATTTATTCATTTGTAATTGATGTATTATTATTTGATTCCAGTACTCTAATTACATAACAATTTCATTTGAATCAATACAACACCATGGAGGTATTACATTCTACAATATTCATTTTATAGACGTAGTAACTTTTTTCCTTCTTTCATGCACTCTACAGTCGATCTCTTTATTGAAAATATAATATTGGATTTCTATGCTGACATCTCCAAATAATTTTTCATTTTTTTCATATTTAAATATATTTGATTAAATTTATACCTTCATAAGGTTTCATCTATAGATTCTCAATTATTATATTCAGTTATTATGTAATATATTTTTTTTAGTAATTGTTTATTATATTATCGCTACTATTTTGATTTGGTTTTTAAAACAATTCCCACTTTAATATTCTACAAAAAACTGGATACACAAACTATTAGACAAGTTAACTTAAGTATAACAAAGCTCGAGTTATACTTAAATTAAGATATTTTTGACAAATGTAAGAAGAAGCATTTATTGAGTTTTTCTGGACTGTCTTTAATATTCTACCTAGATTAATACGCTATCATTATTATATAGAATAGGTGATCGGTTTACGAACATAATCCGTTCGGAATAAGCTTCATAATACCACTAGCGTTAGCTCCCAAAAAGTAACATCAATCGATCGGTAATCCGAATATTTCTGTTTTGTCCGAACATAAAAATCTTTTAAGAAAGTGTTCTCATTCTGAATTATTCGTTTCACCTTCAATAAAGTGGAACAAAAAATACTATAAGATTGAATTCTTTCTTAATTTATTACATATATAAATGCAAAGTAAGTAATTATATATTTTTTAACTGTTGCTAGTCTCCAGATATTGGATTAGTTTAAACTTGGTAATTGCGTTTGTATCATTTGCGCGTATTGATTTCGTGCTTTTGCCAGTGTATAGAGAGTATAGAGTATGTAGTGTATAGAATCCGGTTGCTGCATTGAATCTTAATACGTTATGCTCAAACAAATTCCATTACTGGAGACCAAAAGCTAAGTCAAAGACGCAGGCTGCAGTCTAATGGGATCCCTTTATTATGATTGGAATAAAACGCCAACATTATCGGACGGCAATAAATCAAATATCTTGATTTCGCAACGTCGTTCATTCTCATCCGTCTTCGTATTTTTTCCTTCTTTTTCCTTTAACCTACCTCCCCCAAACCCCTTAAACTACACCTGCTGACCATTCTTTTCGCATTCAGCTCTCAATCAATTTCTGGTCCACCCTCACCAATGTATCCAATTTTCTTTTCTAACGCATAGCTCCTACGTGCGTGTCCTTCCAACTTTACCTTCACCTCTTCAAAAATATCTATAGTTTCCTTCTTCGCTATAGTATTAACACTTATGTTGTAGCTACAATCGTTCATATAAACCCACTTCTTCATTAGTCAATATCTACTTTATTGTTAATAATATTTGGGTTTTATTATATTTTAATAAAATAAACTAATTTGGCCATGTAAATTACAAGTTCTTTTACTTCTTATTTATGAATTTTATTTAATATACATTCTTACTGACTGGTTATTATGAGAGATTAATTTCCCGCCCGGGAATTCTCGTTAACATTACAGTTTCTTTTTCATTTCTCTTAATTATGACATTTCTAATTAATTACTAATATTATTATTAGAGAAATACAAATAATTAAAAAAAAACATCTTGAGACAAAACAAATGTACTCTCTAATTATTATATAGATATTTGATAGAAATTTGTACTAATACTGTTAACCGTAAAGGAAAATGGAAAACAGCTGAGAGTCTGGGATAGTTGAAGAGCCTATGAAAACGGTGAGCCCTCAGGCAAGTCCAAACTTAGTGTCCTAAGTAATGTTTTGGTTGCAATTAAATTGATTGTAACTATACTGGAGAGGGTCCCTTAATCCCATAAGATTTTTTTTTACTCAAAACCAAACTTGTCCACCACCAAATTGAAACAACTTTCTTAGAAAACAACCAACAACAAACCCATCAGCTTACATTTATATCATTTCAATAATCTTACCGATGGATGGAAATTTATTAGAAAACTCCAATAAATATTCATTTATAAATATTTATTTGTTGAAGCTAAACAACTTTTGTAGAAACAACCACCAAAAATTGATTGTTACAACCATTCTAATAATTATCTGTTGCAATTGTAAAGTTTATTATACAATTAATATGGCCATAACTTGAAGATGGAAATACCGAAACTTTGTTTTCATGTGCTGATGTGCTTCTGAAGGCAATTCGACCGTGCGACATTCAATTATGTAATTACCGTTAACAACTCAAATATTGAAATTGCCATGTATCCGAATCCGAAAACATCAGAAGCAATCAAGATTACCAGTTTGTTTGTTTAGACTTAATGAAGTTACCTGCGTAAATCGCGTGAAATCGTCGTTGAATTACAGAAAATACTCACGACAAGCACTAAAGTAGAAACAATCAAGATCCAAACTTCTTATTAGAAAATAGTCTGATAAAAAAAACGTTGGGAACTGAAACTTTAATCATCTTATATAATTGTTTTTGTCGCATTTCGAAAACCTATTTCGGATATATTTGTAATACATTTTTTTATATAGTAAAAAAAACATTTGTAAATTGAAAGTAGGTACATTTATTAGAATTATTAATGATATTAATTGAATGAGGCTTTCAGCTTGGTTGTTGTGGTGGCTAATTGGATAATTCATTTCATTCATTTCACTAGTAAAAATAGCGATTGAAATGCTACGTGCGGCTCCTTAGACTTTTTTTAACAAGCAAGTGGCTCTTTGCTCCAAAAAGTTTGCCGACCCCGACAAAAAAAATGTTCCAATTAAAATTGAATGGTTTATTTTGAAATTGTGTATGATAATATCATTTTGATCTATGAATGTAACTGAAAAAGTGTACTGGTTTTATGAATTAACGGATTAATACTTTGTTATTAAATATCGCAATTGTTTTAGGATTGTTAGTGGTATACGTGCATTGTACCACGATTCGCAAGTTGTAAAGTGGAAGGTGAAGAGCAGTAGTGAAAAGGACACTAACTAGACATATTACAAAGCAATGAGAATGAATGCGACGTGACTGTCGGTAAACTTGCTGACTTTATGACCACCTGTCCAGACCGTTGCCACGACACAATAATATAAAGTGTCATTGTTCCAACTATACCTACTGGAGTCACGGCTTCTCTGCTTCCGAATAAAAGGATTTCTTTAATATATCTTATGTGTGTGTTTGTCTGTTGTTGCTGTCTCTTACTCCGTGAGCACTCTAAAATTAAATAACTCATCACAATGAGAATTCTTCCACTCATTATCTTATTCCTTAGTTATTTAAAATTATAATTCAATTGAAACAAGGATATTTTGTCTGAACGAAATATAAATAAATTATTAATAATATATTTCTATAATAACGTATATTTGTAATTTACAAATAACTATTTTAAAGTTTAAATAAAATATTATATTTTTCATTATTTTCAGTGTAAATATAATAGTAATACTGTAAAATTTTATTTATGTTTTGAAAGTTAGTTGAAACTCTGCAATATGACTACATTTTTTTAATCAAAAAGTGTGCAATTAATCGTAGGAAACCGCAAGTCAAACTTCGGTTGAGGCATTGAACAAACATTGGTGAAGTGTCATGTAAGTTCGCCAACTTTACAGAAGGGTGAAGCTATGATTTGATGCGCTGGACGCAAGTCACGGAACGAACCCAACAGCAGCAAAGTAGTGAACTTGCTTATTGCCATTTTGGTTATTAGACCGTGAGACATATTATAATTCATAAACCGCCTGTCCAAATAACCCAGCTAAAACTCAAGCATACTTATACGCAATCAAACTATTTCAACATTCTACAGTATTTTCAAACAATATTTATATAACATATTCTTTTTTTTTATATTCATATTAATATACTGAATTTTTATTTATATGTAGAAGTTAAATATTGTTAACATTAATTAAATAGTGAAAATACCGCTTTAAAACATCTTTTAATGTACATGAATCTAAGTAGTGTAAAGTAGCAGCACAAATATAAAACACAAGCACTACCAATGGGTCAAATTGACCCGTTTATTAAATATTTCAAATATAGAACAAATTATTGATTTTTGCGTTAAGCACATATTAAGCCAAATTTATTACACTTTGAAATCTAAATATTGATGAGGTTTCAGGAACGTATTTGTTAAAAACAAGTCAATTTGACTCAAAATGCACTCTAAACTAAAATAAGTACTTCGTATAATATGGTTGTAATAAATATTAATATTACATAATATTGAAATATATATATTAATAATTTATGTTTTACTTTACGTTATTAATGAGAATTGAATAAATAACTAAAGTACTTGAGTTTGCAGAACATTGTTAAATAGATATGCATAATGTATGTATATTATATACAAATATGATAATTCTAATTTACATGCCTCCAGAATAATCGAAATAATTGATGTGATAGAACAGCTATTTAGTTGCATTCCCTGCTTTGCAGTTGGTCTAGTTTATAGCATTGATTACAATTTGATTTATTCGCACGATATTATTCACGTTCAATGCAATTTGTATACTCACTCAAAATCTCAGGTATTTTTTTATAAAATTAATAATAATCATTAATGAAAGATAAATAAATAATTGAAAAAAGTTATTTATATAAAGTTACAAAAAAAGAAATAACTGTTACAAACCCTCAAATGAATAATACGTTTTTCTCTGTTTCCATTATTTTTTATGTATATTTATGAGTATTGTTATTTATTTTGAAAAGTAATGTTATTGTAATGCACCGAAGCTTTAGTTATACATTAAATTTTGTTTTTACGTTCGAGCAATGTTTATTTATTTTATTTTTAATATTTTCTGTTTCCTCTATTATTTTTTTATAATGAAATTTTATACATGAACAATAATACAAATGTAATTAATCTCAATATAATTATTACTTTGTTGGTAAGTAAATTAGTATACATAATAATAATCTATTTCTTTTATTATATCCATATTATTCAGAAAATTATACAAGAGTCAGATAAGTTTTTCTTTAATTTTGTATACCTGGTGTTAACAGTATACGTATTTTATAGATTTTACTAAATATGTTATACAACTGATTGGGGCAGGTTCAAATCCTGGTCAAGCCAGGCTCTTTATGAGCCCTCTAGGTGCTTGCAGCAATAGGGCAATCATTCATCATAGATGGACAGTGAAATGAATGAGGTTCAGCCAAGTCGATGGAGAATGACACTGTTAAGGATAGCAGCAGATTCACAGTGAAAGGAAATAGTGGAATAGCAGAGTATCAATATACTACTGAAGTTAACCTACAAGATGAGAGACAACCAACAAATTTAAAAAAATCA
The DNA here is from genome assembly GCF_001412225.1 of Nicrophorus vespilloides. Taxonomy (NCBI): domain Eukaryota; kingdom Metazoa; phylum Arthropoda; class Insecta; order Coleoptera; family Silphidae; genus Nicrophorus; species Nicrophorus vespilloides. The sequence goes on from NW_017097813.1 coordinate 9,024, forward strand.
TCATAATGATAACTATCCACCGGTAAAGATTATCTATTAATGTCAACCGCGAACTTAAACGCAAAGTTCACATTGATGAACAGATTGTGAAAAAAATTATACGACATAAAAAAAATTATATAAACATAATTAGCACTTAATTAACGTACAAAATAACATCAGTGTATTTTGAAACCGTTAATAGGAAGTTAGATTTACACCTGAAACAAATAAAAAAATACTAAATGGATTTCCTTGTTCGCACGAACGTACACATTGCGTCATTTAGATTTATAGGTATTTTAAATTGTCATATATTGATGTTAGTTATGTTTACTTAAATTATAAACTCCGACAAGTCTCATTGAAATAAGTTTATTAAATTTAGTGTTAATTATCTTTGCATGAAATCTAATCATGAGATTGAAATACAATGTTCCAATATGTTTGACAAGTTATAACATTGTTTTATGCACATTGTTCGAAAGTTATTATTATTACCAGCGAACTGTTTACGTAATCCCAGTATGAAGCCGAGTATTAATTCCATTGGAATGTTTACATCCAATATAAATAAACAAGCAGCGGAGAATTACGCATAATTCTTAATTAGCAGCAAACAGTAAAAAGTGCAGATCATATTTTGAAAAAAAAAACGTACGAAGCACATGCACACACGAATGATTTATAATAATGCACAAAATGTTTTTAATTAAATTCGCCCAGTAAAATGTGCCGTTTCGGTCATTTTTCGCTCGTTTTTGTTGCAGCGAAATATTTTTTACTTGTTTCCACCCCCGAAACAATAAATTCGCATTAAAAAATGTTTACTGATATGACTTAATTATAAATTTGAAAAAAAAAACAACAAAAAACTGGAATGGAAACTCGCTCATCGAATTGCAATAAAGATTCGAACGTGTATACAAAAAAAAAATCGGGTTGAGGGAAAACGAATGAAGCCATCAGTGTAATATTTGGAATGCTAATGAGAAACCGATAGCAATGTGCCACCGATAGATTTCGAATAATTCTGATTTATATTTTATAATGGTTTGAGGCGAAACGCAATAAAAAAAAACAAAATTTGGACAGATACACACACGTTATGGTTCGAGCCGGAAACCTGAACGACACACAATCCTGTCATCGTTCATCATCGAAAATCCCGCATTAAACTCGCTAATTGATTGTGTATAAACTATAAAAATTCGATCATTGCGATCATCAATCAAATAATTAATATCGTGGAACGCCTTGTATTCCCTCGAATTTATCGAGAATTGATAAGTATGAGCATCATAAATATTGAAAGTAGTTGAATCTGCGTCGACGTAGATTGCTTAATCAGTTATCTATTATTGAATTCAGTCAATAAATACTGTTTGATGTGATAGATGCGTCCTGGCCCGTGGATTATTCGATTACTTCGACATGTCCAATGCAATTTTGGGTTAACATCTCTCATTCAATTTATTAGTAAAATAATCTTCAATCTACGCTAAATCCTGTCGATTACGTGTATTTCGTATATTTGCTGAGGTATTTCTATGCATCAATGAATTGTATTATGCACCTGCAGAATTTAATATTTAAATTCGGCTACGATTTCGCTGGAAGTTTCCGTAGTTCGCGCAATCCCACTTTCCATAGAAACTTTATGATGGAACAAAAAGGGATCATTATTTATGAGAGACATATGCTTTCATTATGCATTACAATTTCGGGAAAGCGAAATCATCCGATTTTATTTCTATTCATATTTTATACAAATTTATAAAATTACTTCTTGCAGCAGACGCCCATTATTTGTCCACGGATTAATTGAAAATCAATATACCAGCTTTTCATACATTTTATTTGCTTACGAGTTTAATACAAACAAACTTTAATAAACATCTTTATTACTGTCAATAAATGCTATAATAAATCGCATAGTCCGTATTCACTATTGTCCGGTTTAAAAAATTCAAAACAAAGTAAGTGATAATGAAGCAATGAAAATTAAAAAAAAATAGTACACAAAATAATTTATTTTTTCTTTTATATCGGTATCTCGCGGCTCCGGTGCCAAATGAGGCTCTTTTGTTGAAATATTGCGGCTCTGAGCTATTACTCCACGTAAGCTAGCATCTACGTAAAAATTGAATTTTACAAAAGCAATTATAACTTGCAGCTCTCTAAAAATTTTTAACAGAAAAATTCTTTTTTCGAAAATCGTTGCCGACCCCTGTCTTATAATGTCAAGCATGTATTCCTCGATTAGTCCGGCTTTATACAGTTTATTTGCGGTTTCCGCACTATGCGAGGTAATGCTATACTTATTATATACTCAATAATTATATTTATTTTATTTACTCTATTCAAGCCAAATTGAAAAATTGCAAATAAATGAATCATTACTCTATTAATATTTCATTAATAATTAAGTATGATTAATATTAGGAATATTAATTCTAGCAAATGGGGATGTAAACAGGAGATCTTCCATCCGAATAATAATAATGAAGCTCTTTATAGGTAATATACCAAATAATTAATTATTAAATGAACCGTTAAAATTAGCACAAATACGTTATAATTTTTATCCGTTCTCATCAAATTTATTACTATTATAATTAATTCAATACATTGTACAATAATATAAAAAAAATGTTGTTTCATAAAATGAAAATTATGCATTTTTATTTTCTGTTAATGAAATTATTTCTGTAAAATTAAAGTAGAATTTTATAAAAAAAAAACCAAACATTTCATTAATTGAATATTGATTAATTTCGATTTAATTAATTATGTAATGCTCTTACATAATTATCAACTGTGATAATGGAGAAATATCAATTATAATGTGCTTTATTCGTAATAAATCTAAGTAAGAAACTTAGCGCTGTTTCGTTCAGCATTTAGAAACGCGATCTAAACGAGAATATATTTAGTATTTAAGAATCTGGAGAATTTTTAGTATCATTGAATAAATGTAATATAAATAAAGAGAATATTGTTTGATTTACATTAATGAATCAGCAGATTATTGAACATGAATTAATTTATATACAGTAAAACTCCGTTTAGCGCTTCCTCGATTAACGCTGTTTTGTAGCTTAAAAAATTTACCTATTTTCTATATATTAAAGTAACTTTGTATAACGATGTTTCCCTTAGGATTTAACGTTTAGAAAGGAGTTTAAATTATATTACAACATTTTTTTAATGACAATTTTGCAAAAAACTTACAATACTTTTTTCAATACTGCTATAGAATTTAATGCATTAATATTTACTTACATTATTCTGTTTTAAAGAATATATATATTATTCAACATTTATAATTAAATACGAATTACACAAATACCTCACCCGGGATATTGGACTGTTTGAAACCGACATGAATTAAGGAAAAAATCTGTAAAAGAATATTTTTCTCGTATTCATTTATATTATTTTCAATTACAATTTAATTTGTTTTGAAAATTTCAAATCCGGACTGATTGCAATCGTCTTGTGCGAGGTATTGCTGTAATTTGTGATAGTGTATAGAGGGAAATATAAATAGGATTTATTAATATTTCTAAAATCTTTTACTTGTATTATCAACTAGTGATCTTGAATTTAGAAATACAGAAGAAATGAAGATGGGAAGATCCAGGTCTTTGCGATTTACTTGGTATTTTGGTAACAATGAAACAAAAACTGATAGAAAAAGTAAAAGAAAACATGTGAAAACAAAGTAATTAATAAAATAATATTTTTTCTTTTTACATTTTGTTTTTTATAACAATTTAAATTATAATTGTTATATATATATATATATTAGATAATATAATTATTTTATAAAACTTTTATTGGTATCTAACAAGAACCTATACGATCTAAAACTTATTATAAATAATATTTATTGCATCACTGTGTTTTTAAATATGTTAGTTTATTAAATTTTCATTGTAATTCAATACACAACACTGCGCATTCGAAATTCGATAGAGTTCGTCCATAGGACTGCAATGTAATCGAATAGTTAATACAATTTGTTCTGCATAATTATTTTTCCCATTACGCGGAATTATGAATTTTATAATTACGTGCAACCGGTTACAGATTTGCGCAATAGCCAATTTAGCGTGTAAAAAAGCGCGCAACAGTCAATTTATTCAATAACATTCAAAATTTATGTGTTTTCGCTCTTTGATGGTGGATGGTTTATTTGCTCATCACCAATAAATTACTGTTATCATTAATATTAACACTTGCTTCCGAATGTTTTGATTACATCTGCTTTGGGATTTTGAATTTACATTATAGGTTGAACCATGAATTTTCATAGCGAATTACGAAAATCTGAAACAGCTGAATTAAACAAGCTTCAGTATCTGTAAAACAATGATATGTGAATCATCATTATTAGTAGAATAGGATTTTGAACCCATGAAGAATGTAATGAAAGTATTATAAAAAAAAAATTGATGACATTTTATGGAATTTGTATGTTGAACTTAGTAAATTATTATTAAAAATTGTAGAAATCTAAGTAAGATAATATTTTCGATTACTAAAAGGAAATTATCGGATTTCAATCAAGTTCCTTTTTTCAGAATAATCCTTGATTAATGGTAGATTTGAATGTAAAGGTTTTCCGGCGCGTTACTTTTTCAACCAATGTTAAAATCCCTTAAACCATTAACTGATCTCACATCAAATGTAAAGCTTTTAATTGATTGAAATAAAAGCAATATCTCAGAATTCAAATTTCATATAACAAATTGAATTGATGAAAACGCGGTTTATATTGAAATACAGATCTAATTTATAATTTTAACTAACACAATATTCTTACTATAATATAAGTTATATAATGTTTTGCTATAGACTTAATACTTTTTTTTACAGATTTCTCTTCAACAAATCGAGAAGTAAGGAAGACCTTTAAAAATTTGACATTTACTGTTAAATAAATGTATATGTTACGGTAAAAGTACAAAATCGGTAAATGTATACCGGCTTGATCGGTAAATGTAAGTTCAACATATATTTATCCACCATTTTCGGGCAATGTTACCTTTAAATAATGAATCGGTAAACCTGCATATTTATAGGTTATTGCATATAATTCTTCAATTAGTAAAATTAAATTCAAGAAAGACTACTACTTTCTTTGGTGTATATCAGTGGCCGTGGTCCGTTTCATGCGCACAATTGGTAAATGTATACATTTACCTATTATTACCGTAACATATACAAGCCATAGATGCGTGACCATAAATAAATGTGTATTACTATTTTCATAAATCATTGATTTTTCGATGTTTCAATTCAAAACGTGAAGAAAACTTTTCATAATTGGAGGTTCGATGATACTTAATGATACCTAACCTTCAAATATTTGAAATCTGACATATGTCAAAGTTAAGAAACGCGTGTCTCAAATACTACATGGATCGGTGATAGATAAACGTTATTCAAACAATAGATTAGTAAACAGATGAAATTCTAATCTTTTTTATTGTTATATTTAACAATTATGAAAAGTTAAGAAATTATAGATATGAAAATTGTTCAGTACAGAAATTTCATAAAACTATTGTCTCACAATATCTATAGTTTATTACAACATTTTATGGGAAAAGGGTGCGGCGAATGCATTTTTTTTAATCAGAATCCATTTGAAATAATAGTTAGTGCTGTCATGCGAAAAGTATTTGAAATGGATATTTATGTAGATCATATTTCGATTATTTCAACCGGGTCCCGTTTCTCGTAGGAGCAATTTTTTTAAATTATATATCTGCGAGTGTTTTGTTCGTTCCTCCATTTCCCCCTTGTTCTTGCTCATTCCTATAAATGTCACCGTATATATATAGTGTGGAAAGCTTGAAACAGTTTCGAGGGTGGATTAGTAGGAATAGGGATGAGGGGTGGAGGATTGTTGATTCCGTAATAGCGGCAAAGGATTATGTGAAATATTTCTATCGCTCTCCGAATTACACTAGCGACATAAAAAAATACAAAGAAACCACTGTTTACATGATTTTTTTTTTATACAGAAATTATCGTATAAAAATTGAAGATTAGAATTTCCTTGTGTTACCCAATGGTCATAATGATAATGTATACACATAACTTACTCGACGTTCAGTCATGAACTTTCAATAAAAATAAAGAAACCACTTTGTGGACAAAAGTATAAATTTTATTATATAGTCAGCAAGTTCGCAAAATTTGTAACCAAATTACCGAGGGATTGTGTGTTTTGAATATAGATAAATGTATTTACTATGTATATACATGTGTCTCTTATTTCGTATGACCGTACTTGATATTTATTCATACGTACTAGATTTTCAGACAAACGTACACTTTTGCTGTACGTTAAGTAAAATTTTAGTGTATACAGCTTTACTACTAGTTATTATTATATCTGTAAGATGAATTGGTGGCGGAATATGTTCATTCCTGTAGAATTGAAATTGATGGAGATTACTAAGAATTTTGATCATTTTCGTGTAATATAAAATATGAGAGAATGTAAAATTATATTCATGAGATTGAACCCTTTGTGATAGATAATCGAGTAGGTGTTAGGAAGGGCGATGCAAATGGCATCATTAGAAGGAATCTTAATGAGTTCACCGCTCCGAATCCCTTAATTATGACATCCCCAACAAATTGATTCCTCGGAATGGGACTTGGACGAGGGGTCGTGACCTAAATATAATATCCGAATAAATGGGACATGCATTAAACAATCCAGATGTCTCCATTACAATGTCAACATATTCCGAACAGCTGCTGACAGAAACATTATGTAACATAACTCCTTGGCCCTCCGCTGTGAGATTACGCCAATCTTCTCGGGCTGTAAATCTTGCGTCCGTAACATACATGTTATTTTGATTTAAAGCTGGAAATATAAAATACTTTCAGTCGCACGCATAGCGAACTTTCAAATGCAAACACTCACGACTTTCCTCTTTCTCTCTCGTGCAAGTTATTAACTTCCTCTCAAGAAATATCCTGCGGAATTTAAAATATACGATTTCTTGTTTGCTCTAAGCGGAAAAGTGGTGTTTCTTGAAAACGCGTTAAACTATGAACACACTTCCTCTGCAGAATCTAATGATTAACATCAAGTTCATGTAAACTCAAGTATACAACTTATGCACCTTATTTTACGCTAAATTGAAATATGTTACATTTTCTGGACGGCTTTAAAGATATTATAAAAGCTACAAACTATAAAGTTTTGTAGTATTTTTGTTAAGTATTGTATATGTATTTTGACGCTTGTGGAAGTATAGTTTTTTTTTAAGTATACATTTTATAAGTATTAATAAGATTTGTTTTGATAAATAAAAACATTTTTAATCTAAGAAATTATTTAAATTATACCAGAGATTGTCAACTTTTTTAGAACACAAACATTAGAGAGCCGGACGCAGCATTATGATCGTCAATTTTGGTGGAAGAGAGCCGTATTTTTTTTTATCAAAAGAGCCGATTCAGTTTTAATGACATCTGACTTACAATATCTTATAGTAAAGTTGGTATGCATAACGAAAAAATGTCTCATTTCTACAACTAGAAAAAAAATAAAATTAATATAAATTGTAAGTATTTTGTTTTTCTTTTTTTCATTGATAATTTTTTTGGTACAAATTAACAGAATTATAAATATGCGCATTTCAGATATGATGTAATTATTTTGTGGTATTTGTAATAACTTAATTTGTTGCGGTTTACGTTTTCGTATTTGTCAAGAGAAAACTCGGAGCTAGTTTATTTCGTTGATTAGTTTATTTTCATGGGAATTGTAGAGTGCACGCTGAACTAGTTGAAAAAGAACTCCCTTAATCCGGTGCGCCAATAATCGAAATTACTATCCGCAGCTCCAATAATCCCGTAATCCATTAATTGTACATTTTCCACTTTCAAACTTCGCTCTTTTTTTGTTAGTTGAAAAAGCTTTTTTGCATACTCTTTACTTTATACTGAAAACAAATATTTTATTATAGAACTTAATTTAGTAATATAGCTTAAAACATAGCATTTTTAATTATTATATGCTCTAAATTTAGTAATTTGAATATAATCAACTTTTTGTAATGATCAAATACCAAAACAACCATTTCAAACAGATTACAGTTTTTAGTGTGTAGTTACCTTTATTTATACTGAAAAAAAATTCCTTGATTTCTAAAATTTTGTAATGAAAATTCAGCTTAAAACTTGCCACATTTAACCGTACTAAATAAGAAAACTTATGAACTAAATTTAGTTACATATATTATCTAGGGCGACTAATAGCCGACTGGTTAACTCGCCCTACCCACGAGCTACTGGGCGCAGGTTCAAATCCTGGTCAAGCCAGGCCCTTTGTGAGCCCTCTCGGTGCTTGCAGTAATAGGGCCATCGTTCATCATAGATGGACAGTGAAATGAATGAGGTTCAGCATATGGACCTTCAGCCAAGTCGATGAACAATGACAGTATTAAGGACACATTGATAAACAGATTGTGAATAAAATTACACGACATAAAATAAAATTATCTAAGTTGTTACTTTTACTTTACTTATTGGTAATAAATCATCAACATTTCGCTGTGATCAAATTCCAAAACTACCAATTCGAACTATTATAATACTTTTTCTAATAGAATAAACATTTAGTATGTACGTACCTTTATATAAACTAAAAATCTTGATACAACAAACTTTTAGTGTATACGCACCTTTATTTTAAGTTAGATACGTTAAGAATATAATGAAATAAAAATTATTAAGAAATTTAGTTAACTTAACAAAGTTTAATGTCTCGTTATATAAATTTTACAAACAAACATAATTATATTATATTTAAATTCTTCTTTATTATGTACAATTAAAAAACTTACTTAACAATAGTGGTTATTAAAGGTCTCATTTACATCAGATAACTTTCATGGCTGTTAGCCTTACAAGATACAATGTTCATATGTGTTTGTGTGGTTTGAATTTGTATATTGAATTTGTATAATTTGTATTTATGTATTGAAAGTGGGATCATATTATTTGTGCGGGAAAAATTAATTTAAAGATGTTTGTTTTCAAAAAAGTCCGCTCTTTTATTGGCGTTTCTCATGCAGTTACAGACAAACACTGCACGGTGTCTGTTGGTTAGGATAATATTGTTTTCTCGGTTGATAGTAGTTAATGCATATATAATTGAATATCATCGCCAACTACCAATTAAATTGGATTTATCTATTAATTAGTATAGGAATTGGTTTATCATTCAGTGCTGCTGCATTCTAGCTCGTATTCCTGCTGCTAATGAAGGATCACATGCAAGCGAATATTAATCCATCTCTACTTTTTTCACTCCCTTTGATCACAATATATATTTTTGTATAGGCATTAATGAGAAGAAATTAATTAATTTAAATACGTCGAAAATAAACCAATCTACATTATTATAATAAATTATTTGTTTATAACTAATATTATTATATTTATAAATGATATTATTTATTGATCATAAAAAAATATATAATTAATTATAAAATTAAATAACGGCGAAAATAATTTCAACTTTGATTAATTTATATATGTTAATTTAAGTAATTATAAATTAGTAATTAATAATAATCAATAGATGTAATTAATATTTACTTTATTAATCGAAGTCTTTTTGTCCCAAATTTTCCTATATTTAACATTAAAGTGAAAAATTTTAATATTTATTATATTTATAAAGCAAATTTTCATTTAAACTTTGTAATTATATTTGGTTAAAAGTTAAATTCTTAAAACTGTATTTAGTTGTGTTTGCGTTACAATAAACTTATTTACAAAATCGGTATTAAATAAGTTTGATACTGGAATACAGTTACCGGATTCGATAAGCAATTCCAATATTGAAATTCTTCAGAGATTCCAAACGTAAATGCAATGAAGAATCTTCAACGCTGAATACTTTGGCGCAACACTATTATACACGACGGACGACTTTCAACAGACGTTAATAATAAAGAAAAAATAGTAAACTTTATTTTATGTTGAATTCAGAAGCGTAACATTATTATAAATATAATTATTATATAAAATTAGGTGAAGTTAATACTAAAATGTATTAGAAAAAATGATTAGAGAAGCGCACGTAGCCTAATTTGTTATACAACAACATAGGCACGTAAATAGGAGCCGCAATTTCTCATAAAAAGAGCAATATACTAATATTACATTAGATAAACTGATATATTAGTAAAGCTGCTTTTACACAACATTTAATATGACAAAAAGATCATAATATTGATATTAATCCTTCAAGTCCATTCGTGTAAGCCAAAAATACTTTCTTGTCAACCCAATTTTTATCTCACTAATTAAATTAATACCTTTTAAATATTTATGGTAGGTTAAGAATAATATGTAATTAATACCGTATATTAAATAAAATATAATCCACTAATTAAAGTACATATAAAAAAAATTGAATTATTGAAAAACTCGATACGTTTGTATGAAATTGAAACAATATGTTCTTTTATTACCATTGTTCGTTAATAAATAATGATAGTAACGCGATACGAATTCTGTTTATATCTGTGTATATTTTCAATTTTGTTGGTCAATAGAATATAATGGAATATGTTTCTATATGGTTTGTGTTAACTAATGGAAATAGTGAGATATATTTGTGATATTAAAAAAAAAATGTTATTTCATTTATTCATGTTATTTATAACTGTTCCATTTAAATATTTAGAACCGTTTTGATTGGATGAAATTTTATTTTGCAGGTGTAAATTAAATGTAGAATATAAATTCAACAATTTATATTTTCCATTAATTATTTTCAGTAAATTAAAAAAAAACATATTCGATATTACACAATTATTATAACGGTAATTATTTTGTAGAATTTTCAATAACATAATTTGTCCAGTTTTAATTTTTCTTTTCATTACATTTACTATCAATTTTACTCATTCTGTTTAATGGAACTGAAGATATTCCTAAGGATTACATAATCTGTATCTTATATTTGGTGTACAACTGCTTAAAGTTATTATCTTTTCAATATTAAGTGGTGTTTCTTGATTAATATTCTATTTCATATATTTGTTTAGTATATTTAATAATAATACAAGTACTTTTTAACTGATTTAAGAATCGTATTTTGTTATGTAAATAGTTAAATATTATGAAATTGATTCGGAATAAAAATCTACTTATGTTCAGTTACTGTGTATGAAATTATATAATATTTCTTAATTTTTATTTAACAATTTGCGAGTAATAATGTTACTTCTTTGAAATATGTCTGAATGTAATAATGATGGTAAAAATGAATTTGCTTATAACTCTTTTTCCAAATAATTCAATTTTATAATTTCCAATAAGTTCTATTAAATTTATCATTTAATAATGTTAGAGTCACATAGCATTTTCGCTGAATATGTCATAGTAATAGTATAATTGTTAAAATAGAGAACGTCAAGGTCAGAGGAAATATTGTATACATTTAACATTTTTAGGGCGACTAATAGACGAATGGTTAAGTCACCCTACCACCGGCGACGGTTCGAATCCTGGTCAAGCCAGGCCCTTTGTACTTGCAGCAATAGGGCCATAGTTCGTCACAGATGAACAGTGAAATGAATGAGGTTCAGCATATGGACCTTCAGGCAAGTCGATGACAATGACAGTGTTAAGGATAGCAGCAGATTCACAGTTAATGGAAATACTATACTACTGAAGTTAACCTACAAGTTGACAGCCAACCTACAAATTAAAAATTTAAAATCATCATAATGGTAACTATCCACCGGGAAAGATTACCTACCTAATGTCAACCGCGATCTTAGATTTACTCAATGTTGACATTGATGAACAGATTGTGAACAAAATTACACGACATAAAAAAATAACATTTTCCAGGTAAACGGCGAATATATCCGCCCAAACTTCTATACATAAAACTATGCTTAAGAAATTTAAAAATTTATTTCGAAAAGAAAGAGTAGACAAAATAATTGTATTGGTTTATTAGGGAGAACATTAGAATTCACTAGTTTTCAATAAAATCAGCTATGATAATTTCGTAGTTGAAAATACAAATAAGCAGAATGTTGAATTTGCATAAAATATTCAATTTATTTCTGTTATTCTTGCAAATTAATTAATGCATATGATGTGTATCAAATAGTAGAGTAGGCGGATATGCAAATTGAAAGTACTCTAGGCTACACAAGAATCCGATCGTGGAACATCCGTTTCAGTTATTACAGCGGAAACGGAGAGAGTCAAACCGAATCGCAATGTTTTCTTTTAATTATGTATATTTACTTACAGTTTCGCTCTTATAATTAACACAAGATTTGACTTTGTCCGTACTTCTTCTACATCAAAAGTATCTTCTTACCACTCCAGTTCGGTCCATTTAACTCACCTGTAAGTAAAAAAAAAGTAACAATTAGTAAAGTGCTGCATAAAAACAGTTTATCAAACTACGCAATTTGTCTGTAATTGATTATCGATGCCATTGATGTCGATGAAATAAACGGTGTTATGTAACGTTTGGGACGCGCTTGCAACGTCCATACATTTTGCGGTGAATTGTGCACACGTTTAGGGTGGCCATTGTATTGCTCTGATTTGTGCAGTTCCTTTCTCAAAACTATGCCAATATTGCCATTAATGTCGCCGAACGAGGGGCGCATTTCTGCGATTGTATTGTTGCTGGCAACCGTTGCATTCCACTGCAACCCCCCCACAATGCAATTATCATTGGTGAAATTGTTGTTGTGATTCCTCCTGCGCTTTCACGGAATTGCAGAAAAAAAAGAAGATTCGAGAGAGAGAGGGAGATACAGAAACATAAATAAATAACATCAACAACTTTACGTTACGATGCGACCATTATTTCGCAGCTCTCGAAATCCTTTATTAAATTTTATCCATTTCTATGTGAAGCGTTGCAATTGCAATCACATAAATCACTTTTTTTCTAATTTATTTCTTGTTCTGTACACTTATTAACAAATATTAATCAATAATAATTAAATTTACTATCAATTAATAATCATATAATAAGTACATCATGAAAAAAAAGAAATGAAAATATTTGACTTTGAACTTTTGTTATATAAAATGCATCAATTTGAGGATTTTTATTGATTTAAATTTTAATTCAATGATTTTTAAATGCAATATTTTATTATATTATAAGAGTGTTCTTAAAATTATAGTATAAAGCTTAGTTCACGCTATAGAGAAAGTTCAAATTGCAAAGTTGCAGCCCTTATAAGTTTGTAATTAAGCAATTTACTACAACAGTAAAGATCAGCAATTATCTTACAAATATGAGCGCTTCAAACTTCTATAAGAAGGTTAACTAACTTGCTCCATAGTGAAGCTAATCAGTAAATTATTTTATATTCTCCTAAGAAAACGTAAATTTTGCAAAAGTTAAAATAAACAGGTAAATTATTGAATAATTATGTAATGTTTGTAGATGAAATTGAATTACAACTATTCCTCAAGTGTCACGTCAATCAGTCCGGGTTTGATATAGTCCGGTTATTTTTTTTTAAATAAACAAAATTTTAAGTAAATTAAATAAACAAAATTTTAAATAAATTAAAAGTAAATTTTAAAAGTTAGTCTACAAAATTTTAATATTTATTCATTTATTTTTACTTCATGCATTCTTTTTTTGTATACATATTCTCGATTAATCTGGTTGCAAATAGTCCGGATTTTTGTCGGTAATGATTGCCCTGATGCCTAATTCACATAACATTATTTTATGAATTGCATAATCGGTAAATTTGTACATAACTACTTTGATATTTACTTCGTTAAATTAGTAATTAGTAATATTTCAAGAAAATCTGAACAAAGTTTGAACTACAAATGGAATTAGTTTATTAAAAAAAAATGCATGATTTGTATGTAAGATGATGAGATAAGTTATAGTTTGAAAATCAAACCAAATCGACTCGGTGTAACATAAGATAATAATAGTATACCAATTGAAACTTTGACCCGGTTTATGTGGGGAGTCGTGTTCCACAGATCATACAAGTTCGCATTGGTTGGAATACAATTACTTAGATCACATTAGTAACTGGTGTCACGTTATATTATGTCCAGATCCGTGCTCCCGTATCTCCCTCGCAGTTTCTTCCCAACAATGAGAGCCAAACCTATGAATGCTTCGAGAAGCACAAAGCGTTCGTGCAACACATCCCTGTACTCAAACCCTCGCAGACTTTGCCGCAGTTTCCACATAAACAAAACCGCCTCAAATATAACCTCGAACATGAATCGATCATCCACGAACATGAAAAGCCTCAAACCTGTACGTAATTCGATTATCCCCTCTTCGTGATGTATTCAATTATATAATGAAATAGATACAACATGCATCGACAATTGAATTTTCATATTTCACTAAATAAAAAAAATAAATATTATAAAAATATATTCAAATTTCCGTGTTTCATTCATTTCGTATTTAATATTTCAGTCCTTTTCAGCAAAAAACGATTTATATCGTTCCATTCTGTTATAAATTTATTTTAGCGAAACAAATAATTCCGTAATATATGAACGTGTCAATTGCATTAGATTATAAATTTTCGTGCTAACTGCGATCATTAACGTTTCATAATAAATTTCAATTACAACATTCATTGTTATTCAACATATTAACCTATTAGTAAATGAAATATACTGGTGGATGAATGAATTATTGCCGTTCGGACAAGTGTGTTTTCTGTTTTCAGAACGTCGAGGATTTTGCACTATTTATTTATTTTTATTTTGTGCGTTTCGGGGCGCGAACATTAATTAATGGATAATTTCGCGTTGACAATTCTCGGTCAGGAAAGTGAGTGTATGATTCATGATGCTGGTTCAACGGGTTTTGTACAATTTGGTATAAAAATTACAGGAATTAGAGTTGAAAATTGGTGAAATGATAAATTTTTGGTGTGGCTGTAAATGTACGGTTCTGTCGAGAGCTGTACAGACAGCCGAGGCTCTATACATTAATGCAGTAAGTCAAGGACTTACATGTTTAAAGCTTTTCGAACGTTTTTCCTGAAAACTGTGAAAATCCTATCTTAGAAACGACACATCATTCTTATTATTTTTATATACCGTTTCTGCTATACTTAATATCATTTTATTTTTAAGATTCATTAATTCTATTAAATTAAATATAAAAATAAACAAATTATTCAATCTAAACGAGAATATGGATAAATTACTGTGAAACTAAATACACATTTTTCTAATTTCTATATTTTACATCAATATTTTAAGTGAGCTCGAAAAACTATTAGTTATTCCACATTGTATTAAATTTTTTGAATAATATTTCAAGATCAACCTCTGAATTACGTTCTCAATTTCAAAGTTCTACAGAATGTCTTGAAATATATAAATAATATTAGATAATATATAAATAAATATATCATTATATAGTTTGCATTCACTTATGTACTAACTTACGTCCATACAAACGTACATTTAAGTCATTTAATTTAGTGAGTGAATGGATGTAAGGTAAAATTCTGTATTTGACTTCTGTTTTAGTTTGATTTGAAACATTTGTTCTACCATCTTATTAAAATTTGTTTTCCTTAGTTATGATGTTCTTATACTTATAGTTTTTTACAGAATACTTTAAGACGATTTCTACAATGGATTAAATACATTGTGCATTGTATTAGATTAATACAATTTTATAATTAATGCATAAAAAAAGAAACAAATAGTACATTTTATATTTTTGTATTACGGTGATTCAAATATAAAGAAAGAAAATCCGAAGAAACCAAAGCGTAAGTTTTGAGTAACTAATATTTTCATGAAATTTAAAACTCGTTTAAAATTATCTAAGCCTTAAGAAATATCAATTATAGAGGCCAAACAAGGTCTTACTTTTGTCGCTAAATGGAATCAATTTCTGGTTTAAGATTTACGTGATTTTTTAATGAAAGGATTCTACTTATTTAGTTACATTTTTCAATATTTGAAATATTTGCATATAAAACGTAAACAGATATAACAATATTTGCAAACATAACATTAGAATTTTGTAGAAAGCTAATTTATAATAATTTAATAAAAAATGTATATGAAATTCTAAAACATTTCATAAAATAATTAATGTATATATATTTTTTTTTAATTTTATTAAATAAATAAAAACTTTTCATATTTTAACTATATAATTTAATAATTAAATTAGAAGTGTGAAATTATATTTAAATTTACTCGTAAATTATAAAATTTGAAAATAAAAAGTGTTAAAAGTAATCCAACTTTTATTTAATGCTCTTATAGAAATGGAGTAAAAATACGTATAAAACGGAAGCTCCTTAAATTCCAATAAAATTAGATAGAATTCCATCAGGATATTCGATAAATACAGAACTGTAGATAAGTGACCGATATAATTTATTATATAACTGTATACAGGGTGGATCGGATCAATACGTCCGCATTATATATAAATTTCTTTCTGTGACAATAAATTGAAAAAAAAAAAACAACAAACGTTCCAGTTTATTACGTGCAGTCTGAAGTAACACAATGTGTTTTCAGGGCATGCCCTGTTATCGGCTTGTTATTGTTGGGTATTTTGGAGTGGTTGGTTAGTGCGCCTATTATTAAATTTAATGCTACCTTCACACAAGCTTTTGTTTACGTTCACCCGGTAATCTGAAAATTAAGTGCCTTTATCTTGTGTCCCTTGTATATATTTACATTGCTTAGCGCAAAGTTTCGCAATAGTTTATGACGCATAGTTTTCAACTGCTTTATTTAGAAATATCCATTATTCTAAAATAAATACAGGTTCCATTTTGATGATAATGAAATATCTCCAAGGAAATTGAAAACAAATAAAAATGTTTGTTTTTCTTTTGAAATTAACTTAATCATTTATGTATTTATTAATAAATTAATTGAAAGAAATTATTTAATATTTTCAAAAGAATATCCTATTTTTCTTACAAAAATAGTTAAAAAATCCCTTAACGTACATTATTGTACGTATGTTCGAACTAACGTACAACTCAGTAGGTCATGTTAATGGGATTATTTGACTTATGTACGATGAAATTTTTATGGAAAGATAACGTATAACTGTAATATATAAGGATAACGCATACAAATAATATAAATATATCAGACAAATTGGTCAGTATCCTTTTGTATCAGTTATATATTTCCATTTATTTAGTTTTTCAATAAAAGTATTTAATAAAAAGTTCTTTAATTTTCTTCAATGCTGAAATAGGAATTCACTTAACGTACAACTTAAGTGTTTATTTGTATTATATTCGATTAAGGTTGTATAACAAAAATGACGTATAAATATAATACGTATGATTAACATTATATATAATTATTTCAATCAATATACAATATGTGTCCATCATTTCTTCAATGCTTGATGTAGAATTCACTTGACGTACAATTGTCTGTTTTCAAAGCTTTATTTGACTTCTGGTTGAGCAACTTCTGGTCAACGTATAAACATAATATAAAATTAGGTAGAAATATTAGTCTATCATTAAAAATACAAAAATCTTAAAACTTCTTCAATGATTGGTTATGAATTCATGAACGTACATCATTGTACGTATAAATATAATATGTAACGTAAAAATAATATCAAATTAGGCAGAAAGAATGATCAATAAATACCCTTTTCTGTTTTGTGAATTATATATTTATTTATATGGTAGAATGCCTTTGTTCCATAGCTTCTGTCCTAAATTAATGAAAATGAAAATTTGTAAATTAATAAATATATTTTGTTTGTTTATGTTCCAACCAAATAAAACAAAAACTTTTCTAACCTGCCAAGTTTTTGTTTAATACGAATGTAGAGTAATCCAACAAACAATTTGCAGGACGTGGTGCTGCGTTTATTTTTTTTTAACTTTTCATAACCGTTTGTACGTTTAAAGTGATTTTTTAATGAGCCGCTTGAACATTTTTTTTACCGACATCGCCTCTGGCAATTAACACCCACCTCACACTTTCACCCTTTCCAGCTCTAAAAATTCTTTTCCTCAGTACATTTTTTTTCAGAAGACATTGTTTTACCATAAGCTAATGTTGAATAAGTACAAAACGCTCAGATTTTGCTTAGGTGTTTGTCAGCAGATCACAAGTGGATTATTTCATTAAGTACAGAACTATAGTGCAGCTGCGATTGTCATGACTGAACCCCTAAATTGGATGCCGCAGGAGGAAAGTACGGAATTACTTTGAAGACGAGGAACTTTATACTAAAGACAGAGCTGTGACTCTCTTACTACATCTAAAATCCATGTCTCTGTTAGAATAGTTGTATATGTAAGTTGTTCCAAAAGTTATATAAAAATTTTAATTTTACATTAACTAGATGTAATTATTAAAAATTATTGAAGAAAATATAATTACTATACATAATTTAAATGTTAATGCTATAATCTTATTATTTAATGTTGATTTATTTATAGATATAAGATTATTCATAATAAATGGATATAGTTTGTATAAATTTGCATGGGTTATCAATATTATAAGCGGATATGGTGGATGTACATCATTTACTTGCAAGATACGGCGTCGAATTCAACCTTTGGCATCGCCGTATCTTAGATTCCGGTCAACGTTTGCCCTATGAACTATAAGTTATATTTAACATCATACTTCGGTATATTAATCAGAAATTATAAGAGCTCAGTAATTTGTTTGAAAACAAAATTTGATTAGATTTTGTAAACTAATCTCGTTTCTCATTAAAGTGTTAAATATTAATTGGAATGAAATTTTAATATATAGAACTAGGCTAAATACTTTTACAAATGCTAGAAATAAATTACATAATAAAAATTAATATTATAGAAGATAATATTTAGTAAAAAAAATATACAAACAAAAATCATAAAGTTACAACGAACAATGAAAAAAATAGAGACAAATTGTGTTAGAAGCGCTTAATTATTAAAGTAATGCCAAAGTTAATTAAACGTTGTACACATTTATCAATATAATTTATCTATAATGAAACACCAAATAATGTAGTATTATTTCCCATCAATGCTATTATTGTGTAATCATGTTTTCCTATGATATTCATGTAGATCATAGTGTTATTGAAGCTAAATTACATAACGTTATTCAAATATTACATGCACCGTTAATATTCGGCATTTAAAATTTGAGGCGCTACATTAATTGTTTTTGGGTAAATCAACAATTTCAATGAGGTCAAATTTGCCTTGTTTCCCCCTTTCTGTTCCCAAAAGCTCCACTCGTATTTAGCATATCGTTTAAAATTCGGCATTTGCATAGAGAACAAAAAGAAAATACGAGGAAGTAAGACGTTTCTCGGGGAGTTCAACAAAAAGTTTTAAATTTGATAATATTAGCAACCATTATGTTAATTGCATCAAAACCTTTAGTATATTTAAAAGAACTCTGTTCAGAAATTAATATTTTTTATTTTATTATTTTTATGATTTTTTTTAATATTTTTTTGTATATAAAAATAATAAGTAAATTAAACAAAGTATAACGTTAATAGCTCCTAAAATGCATATAAAAGTTAAGAAGATTATTATTTTTTTAATCAATTGTATCAAAACCTTTAGAACATTAAAAAACTCTTCTGAAAAATCTGCAAATTGTTTATTATTTATATGAATTTGTTAATACTTTTATTTGTATATAAAACTAATAAGTAAATTAAATAAGGATAGTTCTTGAATACCAAAAGTTGATAAGTTATAAATTGAACAATAAAATAGAAATAAAAAAAAAATTTATAGTGTCTATACGATTAATAAACAATTAAAATCCATTTAGACATTTTTTTATAATTTATTTTTATTTTACTGAATTAAAATTTACGTTACTTTGAACTTCTTAAACATATAGTGAATCCCGTACTAATTCGAGGTATTGCTTTATATGGAAATTTGTAAATGAAGAAATCTGATTTTATTAACTTTGGTATTAACGTCGAAATAACAGCATATAAATTGCTATGTAAAGCATTGGTCATCAAACCGGGGTAAATTACCCCTATTGGGGTAAAAATGAAATCTTTGTGGTAATGAGGACGTTCAACAATTAAAACTCTATGAAAAATATTGAAATTTAACCTCTCTTCATAATGATGAAAATCTATATTAAATGAATACATTTTGGGGTAATATTATCATCAAAACAGCGTAATATCAATTATTATCTAAAGCAGGGGTCCGCAAACTGAAATAAATTACCCCAAATGGGGTAAAAGTGAAATCTTGGCGGTAATGAAGACGTTCAACAATAAAAACTATATGTATTTACAAAAAATATTAAAATTTAACCCTTTATAATGGTGAAAATCTAAACAAAATGAATACATTTTGTGGTAATGTGTATATATTTTGTAAATTAAAAAAAAATGTATTTCTTATTTATTTATGTTATTTGTTTAATAAGTAATCTTTATTTTTGTATCATTTTGTTCTTCTGTTTTAATTACTAATTACTAATCGCAATTGATATTTAAAAATGCATATAGTTTATATTTGGTTAAAAAAAAATGTATAAAATAAACGACTTATTGTTATGCAGTAAGTTAGTTATTGAATTTTTTGTGCCTGGGGTGGTCGTAGTTCACAATCCCATTGATTTTGAAATATTAGTTCGAGACTGTTTGGGAACTGTCTGAAACTTCTGTGTACAGGGTTGTCCCGAATATGCTGTAAAACAGTGCATTCCATGTACGTTTGTGGTCATGGAAACGAAACAAACAATAGTTTAAACATCGCTCCTTTCAACTTTACCATCGATTTTTTTCCTCTCTCTTAACTTTTCTGAAGCCCTATATATATATATTTACGTGAAAAGTGGTAGAAAGAAGCAAAACAAGCAGATAAAAGCTATCTGGTTTGCCATCAAATTTCCCGCGGAATCGAGTATCTGGAAAATAGGTTATTAGTGTCCGCATCAGACCTCTCAGCTCCCTTTGGTCCTGTCATCGATCTCACGGCCACTGCACATCCTGCATTGTCGAGTCACGCTGCACCCACAATGCAGAACAGCCTCCGCCCCGATTATATAAAGAGCTTCTTCTGCCGACTTCGAGCACCAAACGATTTAATTACATTTGCGTTCGGCATGATACGAAATGATCCTCGGCCAGCAGAGAATCATCATGATGATACCTACTATCATCATGATCGTATCATATTATGATCATTGTAGCCGCATTGTTATGTCACTCACTACAAACACACGCGCGTACACTTTATATAGTAAACCGAGCTTAATATATTATATCAATTTGCACAATATATTATGACACTTCACCGATCATTTCAAATAGCTGTTATGTAAATTTAATACATCTGATTCCGCCACCAACACGTTCCGCCCTTCATATTTATTTTAATCATTAATTTATTGTTATCTAAATACAGGTGCTATGTGTATTTAACGCAAGGATTAAATTTCATACATTTTTGTGAAATACCGTGCAAAATATAGTACGCAACGAATAATGGAAATTCGCAGATTTTTTATTACACGGGGGACTCTTTTTCCATCAGCTACAAATGCAAATGCATCAATTTTACATAATGGTGGAAATACATAATGGTTTAATTCATACACTTTCCTTTATCGGTTTAAATTTTAACAAAATTTCAATCAATAAAGTTATGTTTATTTAGTTTGGAAAAAAAAATTACATTTTTTTTGTGCGAAAGAACGTAAAGTTCCAATTTTAACAAATTTTAATAAATAAAGTTACGTTATTTTTTGCGAAAATCTATTTTATTTATTATTCCCAAACAATTTTTCATTTAAGAAAAAAATAATGAAATATTTTTTAAAATGAATAATTTCCATTCTACTCCATTAAATTTCCATCAGCGATAAATGCATCATTTTTTTGTTAAATTATGTAATGTTCTTTTTATTCATCCACTTTCCAAGTCACACGATTTAAATGTGTTTAAGAATTTTAACAAAGTTTCAATCAATAAAGTTACATTTTTTACGAAAATCTCTTTATTGTTTCCATTTCTCAAACATGTTTTCTTTGAAGAAAAAAATATTAATTTTTTACTTATAAATATAATACGTATTTTAAAAGTGGACAATTTCCATTCTTCTCCTTTAAAAATATAAATTCATATTTTTAAAAAAAAAACGTAGTTTTTTTTCATACACTTCCGTAGCGACACAATTTTAATCGTTTTAAATTTTTAAGCCAATTTCTTCAGTATTTTTAAACGTGGAAAAATCTATTATTTTATATTAAATTTCCATCAGCGATAAATGTCACACAATGTATTAAGTCTAGGATAATCCAAGTTATTAAACAAAGCTAAAAGGACTTTCGTCAATAAAGTTTCTTTTTCATTTGAATCACTGCTAAATTAATAAAATACACTTAAAACAACTTTGATTATCATGTATTATATGTTGGATAATCCAAGTTTTTAAATAAAGCTAAAATTACCTTTTATTAGTCAATTTGAAGAACAGTTAAATTAATAAAATTCCTTATCCAATGTTTAAAATAAATCCAAACATTATTTATTTATTTTCCAGAATTAAAAAAAAGACCAAATTTATAGTAGAAAAGAACTGTAAATTAAATTGCAATTGTAATATTTATATATTTTTTATAATAAATTTTAAAAGTATCGTGATTGTCGCGTATATAAGATGTTTGAGATTTGTTGATGCAACAAATTCGGCAAACTTTCAGTGCGCACAGTTTGCTCGATAAGAAATTTCGTTGAAATTTAGGCTCGTACGTGCGCAGCGTTTGCCCAGCAGCCGCAAGGAAAGGGGCACAAAAAAATAATAATAATCTCAAGTGGGTTTCTTCTCCTGCGGGAGCTTTACCGCCGCTCCGGACACTCCCTTGAATTTGATATTGCTACAAAATGTAAAACTTTCCAGTGCAATTTAACAAACGCTGATTTCGACACTTTAAATACTTTGAAACAGGAAAAAAAAAGCAGAAAGTTTTAATTTCAGTATATTTTTCCCTTTGCCCTTCAATTTGCACTCTGAATTCTTGATGTTTCACGTCTGCTTTATACAATTTCACCGAAAAATTGGATTTTTTTCTGTCAAATGTAACATTTCTTAAACTCAAATAAAATTACAAGCAGTTATTTCTAAAGTAATAAGTTTTTCAAGACAATTTTTCAGTCAATAATTTAAAAATATAAATTATTATATAATTCTATCAATTTGAATGAAAATAAGAAAAGGCAATATATTTATAAATTTCATCATTATCATTATCAGAGTAAATTTTCAGGTGATTACAAAAAAAAATTAAGCATAAAAATACTAAAAGTTATTTATTGAATCCTACAATAAGCTATTTCAATATAAACTATCAATTACTTAAATTTTATGTCTGAATTAGATAATTTCAGAAAAAAAAATGTATTGTGTTTAAATTTTTACACTGACATAAAATAAGAAAGATTCAATTAGAATGTATTAATCACACTTGTTAAAAACATATACAGTATATAGCTTTTCCTTACTTTTCTCAATTGGATGGAGGAGTTCTTTGGCTTTTTCAATTACGAATGAAAACAAAATACTGTATTTCTTTATAAAATGTAGAGAAATGGAGGAACAAAGGAGAAACCGCAAAATAAATAGACGCGCTCTTTTAATCTTTCCTAAAGGATACATTTATATAACTCGTTATTTTATTAAATTCTCAATATAAAAACAAACATACACAGTAAATATACACTAGCATATAGTAAATTAAAACTAAACTATGTGCGAAAAAGAGCAAGTGAACATTTTTCGAAAATGGTATAGTAAAATATTATAAAACTACTACTCGCGTGGCGTCTAATCTAATAAGTTAATATGAAGAATGTACAAGGGTCGTTGTTGTCCCACCTTTCCAGTTTTAAAAGTAATGGTTTGTTTGTACCTACTGGTGTCACACAGACGCAGCGCGAGTAACGAAGGGTTGTTTGAAAGACATTTTAAAACTGATTAAGTTAATTTGATTTTAAAAGGTTCACATGCAAATAAAAAGCAAATAAAGTAATGCAACTATGTGAAAAGCTTGCAAAAGGATCGGACGACTGACTTTTCCCCATTTAATATCCTAATGCATTCTAATTTTGGAAGTCAAGTGGCCGTTTGAATTCACCGCTGTCGCATTACAGTAAAACCGGATCGTCCTCTGACCTACAAGAAGTACGGCAGAGTTCTTTTGTGTCAAAAATCCAAGAACAGAGCAAAGCAGGAGGAGGCCAAATGGGCCTCTGCGTTATCGCAAATGAGAAACCACGATCTCGCCATTGCTCAGGGCATTTCCGGCGCTCGTTTCGCTCGTAACTGTTTTAACACCTCTTGATAAAAGCACTGGTTTAATTTGACGATCATTCGTCGAGCTAACGAAATCCTTGTTCCTCGTCAACTCAGATTTCAGCTACTTTTACACGAATTTTATCCTTTCACACCACATGCTACTCATTTATCATAAGACTCGACATACTTTCATTCCAAACATCTGCAAAAACATGCTTACCAAATATTCAAAATTAATTTATATATAAATTTGCTTATACAACAATACCTCGAATAGTCCGGGTTATAGATTCCGCCTACTCTTTAAAACCAGACCAATAGAGCATTTTAATACCGCACAAAAATAAACTGCACAAAAATAGATAGTTAAAAAGCTAATTTATTCTTTGCTTTTGAGTTTCTTTTAATATCGGACTATAGTGTATTCGGACTGATAGAAACCGGACAATACAATGTGTTTTATACAACTAATTAAACGTTAAAACATTGTATATCTTTGTAAATATCAATTGAAAAATACCTGTAATTTGTCAACTATACAATATTAAGTTTATCTTTAAATTTACACTAATAATATGTGTTTTTTATGAAATAAATTGTAGTTATTAATATGAAATCATATACATTTATATTTATATAGTATTAATATTAAATTTGGTTCATTCAGCAATTATGGAGTAGTAAATATCATAGATTTCGCCAATACCTCAAACTGTTTAAAACTGAACTAATTAGGACAGAACTTGTTTGTATACAAATAAAATCAATCATTGGTATATACAAAAATAATTTTTTATACTATTTTTTCAGAATTTCTTTTATTTTGTCAAATAAAATTTAGTTTGTTTTGACAACTTCAAACCGAACTATAGTGAATTTGGACCGATAGAAGTCGCACTATGCGAAGTATTGTTGTGAATTCAATCGCTAATAGTTCGGACATAATAATTATATTAAATTATATTGGAATCAATTTATTGATTTTGGACGGTGCAACGCCGCATGAGTGGAATTACCAATTGAATTAGTCAATATTAGGAGTGGCATTACTGGTCAATCTAATTACTTCGCTCACTAAAAATGTGGATAGCGTACGCAGTAAAAATTAATTAAACTTCGATTGTGTACGAAGCGCGAACAAACCTTGTATAGAGGAAATGTCGAAACCAAAGAGAAGATGAAGAACAAAAAGTGTTCCATTTCCTTGACGCCTCAAACAACTGTTCGTGCGGGGGTGGAAATGCGAAGTACATACATACTATAGGAGGATATTCGCACAATGGGTCTTTGATGTAAACACATTGCGACAACAAAAAGCACCGTTCTAAAACTAAATCTTCGCCTGCGCTAAGATTTTGCGAGCAAAAAACGATGGGTTTCCTCCGCCATTGATATATTACACATGTATGGAAGATGAGGGTCGGATTATCTTCCGACGGGATTAACTGTAGAGGCCACGCACACGGTCGGTACGCGACCGACCGTCGTTAATTCACAATAGAATTGTTTGCGGAAATATTTGTCAGCGTTTGCTCCGTTATTGGATTAAAAGATTTACACTGCTCCCAACCAAATGACAAATATTTGGGGGGTGTTTATGTAGTTTCACTTAATTCGTGCGTACAAAATTACTGTACGAACTCTCCTGATAATTCCATAGAATACTATTTAACTATTGTTCTGTCTAATCCACTTCTGTAAGCAATTACACTATCTGTATTTCCATAACAAAACTATATGAAATACTACTAAACATCTTCCATTCATTATATATATACAATATATACGAATGTTTTAATCGAGAATTCAGAATAAATAATTTAATAAATTGAAACAAATTACAAATTTTAATTAAAT
This sequence comes from Nicrophorus vespilloides, assembly GCF_001412225.1. Lineage (NCBI taxonomy): Eukaryota > Metazoa > Arthropoda > Insecta > Coleoptera > Silphidae > Nicrophorus > Nicrophorus vespilloides. Next base: position 35,211 of record NW_017097813.1, read on the forward strand.
AAATTGAATATTTAAACATTTCACGTATTAATTGATATATTGGGAAATAAATTGGAAACAAAAATTATATTAATTATTTTACTTTGTAAAATATGCAAAATGTTATTTGTAAAATGGAACATTAAAGATTTATATAATTATTTGTAAAATAATTTTAACGATTTTTATGAAATTTGTATGGATTTACTTCAATTTAAAAAAAAATATATTTACATATAAACTTTTAGAAATCCAACAAAACATTGAATAAAATTTAACATTTTAGAAAATAAATATTCTATTTAAATAATTTCTTTAAAATTCCCGGGAATTCTTGTGCAGAAAATCCCGAAAATGAACTTCTATAGATTATTCAAGAAAAGGAGAAACAAAGTGATAAATGTTATATCTTAATATTAAATTATATATATTAGAAAATTATATATTGGATATTATTACAAAAATAAATAAAATTATCGGTAAATGCAGCGAGAAATTCAGACATTACCTTCCAGAAATTGTTCAAGAAAAGAAAATTAACTAACTGACAAATGTTACCTACCTAATAATATAATAGATAATAATTTATACAAATTATCTGAGAAAAATAAATATCACATAACGTTTTGAATACAAACAGACAAGTTACGTAATGTCTAGTCATTAAATTAAATTATACATTTTCCGGTTTCCATTCACAAATAAGCTCAATGCTTAAAGACATGCAAGAAGGATTCCTCAGTAATTGCTACACTTTTCTTTATAAATATTTGATGAGTATTCTTTACACAGGTGAAGCTTTTATATTTATGAGATTTCCTTTTCATAAAGAATAGATTTGTTTCACTTTTATTCTAACTTTAATTCTTTTTATAAAGGGTGTTCCAAAATTCACGCAAGATGTAATTTTGATAGAAAATACAGGCTTTTAATTGTAATTGTAATTTTATACTTTTATGTCTGGTACAGCATATCGGGTAAAAGGCTTCAACGGCTTGCTGACATTGATGCATTCTTTTGTTGAAATTATCCATGAATTTTTTGCATAAATGTGGCTAAATATCCTCCTTCAAAACTTGTTGGCAAAAACGAAAAAGATTTGAAATGGCTATATGGCATGTGGCACCGTCTTGTTGTAACTACATGTCCACATTGATATCTTGCAATTTAGGCACAAAAAACTGGATCTAATTGATCCAGTCACCCTGTTTTCTTTAATTAATCTCTTTTTCGACCATATTTTGTACGAAAATTGCGAACTTTCATTATTTTTAAAGTATTGCATATTACATAACCTTATTCTGTAAACGTTATGAATCAATAAAGAAATTACAATTACAAGTTTTTTTTTATTTTTTGATTTTATAAACCATTTTATATTTCTTTTCTATATATTTTTTCAATGATTAATTTTTGTAATTAAATTTAGTTTCAATTTAATTATTATGGAATTAAATGAATTTTAATATATATTTATTTCAAATTTACTCTACGAGCTTTGAAATTATGTTTTTCTTCATTGTATTAATATTGAGTAAACAAGAATATATTTGTTATTTTCTTAAATTTACTGCGTGAGATGAGACTAAATGTGAGTACTTAATGAATCCGTATATCAAAATAGGTATTTCGATCACGTAGTTGTTTGGAAAAACATTAAATTAGTTCACTAAATCTTTGTGATTGGATTAGAATTCGCTTAAGAGCGATTACGTAAACGCAACAAAGGCGAAACGAATTACACAACGTCGCCGGCCGCAGTAAAGTAATAACACGTAAAGTGAGTGCGGTAATTAGTTGATAGGGCCGAGTTTCGCATCTTTTTATTTCAATTAGTAAAATCAAACGGAGTCGCTTCTTTTAATCAAGCCCGTATTAATGGAGCGGTCATTAAAAAAGTGTTGGGATGGTTTCTATTTATTTATTTATTCTTTATATATACTCGCCCGGTTTCTCTAAACCCTTTTTTTCGGTCGCCGTTTCTCTGCCGTGCTTTTTTACATGTCGGTCGTTAGGAAAAATTTCATCCCGCATGCCGTTCACCCTCTGTACTGCCGGAAGGAACCGACATTTTGTTTTATATTTTCAGTAATAAAGGCACGACTATAAAGTAAAGCTCTCGACGCCCTGCAACAAATAACTGCTGCGCTTTTACTGCCTGTTTTAACGGACGTGTAATTTTTATATTAATTACATCTTTGCTGCTCACCTATGAAATTGCTTCATTCACGCAAGCGAATGCATTTTATGTTATTTCTGAGCGTTAATTTGCTATATTAACTCTAGGAAATTATATAAAATTGTTTGTAATTTATATTTCTAGGAACTTTGATGATGTTCATTATTTACGGTATTTCATTTAATTGTCATTTTACAAATGTGTCCTTTCCGTTTTTTCAAATTCAAAAAATGCGCTCCAAAAATAGAAAAAATGGTAAAGGTTATTCGAAATATAATTCGAAATTGTATTTGCTTTTACGTTATAACCATTATTTTATTGAATTACATTTCGTAAAAAATAGTATAAGTAGAAAAAGTGAGCATTTTCGACATCTCCTTCATGTTCAATCAAGCCTCCAAATCTGTTCGCGATATTTGCGTAGTATAAGATGAAGATGCTATGAATGAAAGCACAACTCGTCGATTGTTTTAAAATTATTAATTATTAACTATTAATTATATTTTTTTTTGCTGGAAATAAATTGTGGATAATAAAGGAGAATACATTAGAGTCACTAATGTTTAATGTATCTTTTGTGTTGTTGTGTCCTCTTGTCCTCTTAATTTATAAAAACCTACCATCGGTTTTCAATTTGTGAAGAAGCTATAAAATCCAGATTTATTGTTATTATATTTACATATAAACTTTTAGAAATCCAACAAAACATTGAATAAACCTTAACATTTTTGGAAATAGATATTCTATTTAAATATTTTTTTTTATTCCTTGGAATTCTTGTGCAGAAAATCCCGAAAATTAGATTATTCAAGAAAAGTAAAATTTGATTTAATACTGATTTTACAAATATTTACTCATCTTAAAATTTTTAATATTGATCATTTTTCACGAATATTTACATAAAATTCTATATATTTTGCATTTCTATGAATTTATGTATTGATTCTTCAGGATATTGGATTTAATCGTGGTTTTACCAATATTTTAAGTTTTTCTTATATAAAATCAATAAAATCTGTTTTGTATTTATAGCAATTTTGGTATTGGTTATTTAAATAATTTAATTTATTTGTGATTTTACAAATGTTTAGTGTTTTCATTCTAGGAATATTTCATTTTATTTAAAGGTGATTTTACAAATATTTAATTATTCTCTATTACACAGTTTTACATAAAATTGTTTAGTTTAGGATATTTTATTTAATTGTGAATTTACAAATGTCTATTATTTCTTTTCTAAATTAATTTTACATAATTTTATATATAATTGCATTGACCATTTAAAAAAAGCTTAATATTTTATGAAGATTTCCTGTTCATTTTGTGCATTAACTTTGCTATTGAGTACATCAATTCTTCATATATTATATTAAATAGACAACAGAAACCCGAAATACATTGCAGGACAGTAATCACACATAACCGAGGAGACAGCCGTCATCTAACTAATATGACGAGGATGTGCTTCAAAATGAGGAGACTGACAGCTCATTCCCAAATATGAAAACAACACGTACCAAAACTACCGACAAATTTTCCTTGATTTTAATTAAAAGATAGGACAAAAAGGATTTTGGTCAGTAGCAACGTATTTTACCGAATATCAAAAAATATTATAAAATATAAAAGTATACAAAAATAAATTAAATGTGTATAGATAATTATTATAATTAATAAAATACTAATATAGAATCTAAAATTATTATTTAAGTTATAAAAATATTAAGGAAATGGAGAAAAACAGATATTTGTATAATAAAATCGAATTAGAAAATCATTTCAAATGTAAAAAAAAAATGTATACATAGTTAGAAACTAAATAAAAAAAACTTGTAAAAACTTAAAAAATTGAATTTACTTTAATATTTACTAATTGATCAATTATAATTTGAATATGTATACAAAAAATAATTCGTGTTTGAAATAATGTTTTTGTATAAAATAAATTCTAATAATATTTTTAATTAATTCAAAAATAAGATTATTTAAAAAGCTCAAATATTTAAATAATAATAACATTTATTGCAACAAATAATCAAGAATAAACTCCATAAAATAAGATAATAATAAAATTTAAACCAAATTGATTTGCTGCAAAGGGCAAATATTTATTTTTACGTTTGAAGAATATATATGTTTATATTGAATATAAATAATAAAAAAAACATATCTGTATATTCATGCATATGAAGTTATTAGGTTTTTCGCTTTCGCAAAAGGATTAATGTGAGAGTAAAACCAAACAGATTGAATACATGATAAATCCGTCGGTGGAATATTCGAATGCGGCACGGATCCTTCTTCGATTCCTTTTTCGGTGCGCATACTTGCGATTAATTACCGATCGGGGGATGAATTTATTGAACGTATGTGAATCACTCACGGGGTGATTTATGTGCGAACCAATGGTGCTGCCGCTGTCCTCGTTTTTGGGCAGCCCTTTGCATAGATGAGAGTGAGAGAGGGGTGGGTGAGGGATGAGTGCGAATAAAAAAAATTCCATTCGCCGTTTTCGAGTGAAATTTTAAATTTAATTAAATCATGGTTGCGCCTATGAACTAATTTAAAACTAATTCTGGATGCGCTGATGAAAAGCATTTCCAAGCTTTGTTTTCAGTGATCCATCAGCAAAATCCCCACACCGAGCGTAATTGCAATAATCTATATACGTGCGATTGCATAACTGCGCTTTTAAAGAGTTTTAATCTATAGTATATAGTTAGCTCTTCATTCAGTGAGTATTAAGGATCCTCGTATCCTTTGCAATAGATGGTCGGATTGTTAGATGGATGGATGTAGACTGGTATAAAATAAACATGCCGCATCCGAATCTAATAAACGTTTCTCCGGCCCGCGAAAGTTCTAAAACAATTTGCGCAACTTAGATTAGCTAATTTCGCGCAAATGACGTTCGCCCCAGCTCGACTTTCTATATATAAACTCGCCGAATTTTGGTTTGGCCTTATTACCACCGGTTTAATCCTTTTTGTTTAATATGAATAAACCTTTTGGAAATACCTCCTCGTATTGTCCGGGTAATCGGTACTAATAATATCCCGGACTATTTCAAACTGGACTAATCGAAGATTTATGTATATATGCGGATTGCTGTATTTTCTGTACAATCGTACTTTATTTTCTGTACAAATAAACTAATGTATATATCTCATTGAGATAAAATATTGACTAATTTTCACCTCAACTTTTTTTTTGTATTTTAGTTGATTGAAACCGCACAGTGCGAAGCATTGCTGTATAGTCTTTACATTCATTGTGTCTATGTGTTTAAATCTTTTAAATTTTTACATCTAATTATAGTGAATCCGGACTAGTTGAAACCGCACTATGTGAGTTATTGCTGCATTCGGGCTGATTGAAACCGCACTATGTGAGTTATTGCTGCATTCACTTTTCATTCATTTTTGTGTATGTGAATCTTAACTTATTCATATTTTTCTCAATTAAAATTGAGTTAGCTATGCTTCAAACCAGACTAAAGTGAATCCGGACTAATTGAATCTGCATTATTCGAAGAATTGCTATATTCTCATTACATTCCTATTTTTTGAGTACAAATAAACTGAACTTGTATTTATTGTAATTCATAATAAAAACTGTTTTAGGTGAAAGCGTCAGCTATTTCTTACTTATTCTTTTAAAACAGACAATACAGAATCCGGCCTAATTGAAACATCACTATGCGAGGTATGGATGTATTCTTTTTATATTCATTTTATGTATGAGTAAATCTTAATTTATTTTTATTTTTCTTAATCAAAATCCAATTAGCATTGAAATTTTCACACCGAACTATAGTGAATCTGGACTAATTGAAACCGCACTATGCGAGGTATTGCTGTATAGTCTTTAAATTCATTGTGTGTATGTGTTTAAATCTTTTAAATTTTTACATCGAATTATAGTAAATCCGGACTAATTGAAACCGCACTATGTGAGTTATGCTACATTCGGGCTGATTGAAACCGCACTATGTGAGTTATTGCTGCATTCACTTTTCATTCATTTTTGTGTATGCGAATCTTAACTTATTCATAATTTTCTCCATTAAAATTGAGTTAGCTGTGAAATTTTCAAACCAGAATAAAGTGAATCCGGACTAATTGAATCTGTACTATTCGAAGAATTGCTATATTCTCATTACATTCATATTGTTTGTGTACAAATAAAATGAACTTATATTTATTGTAATTCATAACAAAAACTGTTGTAGGTGAAAGCGTCAGATGTTTCTTACTTATTCTTTTAAACCAGACAATAATGAATCCGGCCTAATTGAAACAGCACTATGCGAGGTATTGTTGTATTCTCTTTCCATTCATTTTATTAATTAATTTATTTTTATTTTACTCAATCAAAATCTAATTAACATTGAAATTTTTACACCGAACCTGGACTAATTGAAACCGCACTATGCGAGGTATGTCTTACTTAATTTTTCAAACCAGTCTATAGTGGATCCGGGCTAATTGAAACCGCACTAAGCAAGATATTACAGTAATCTTTTTACATTCATATTTTTTGTATGTGTATGTGTGTGTAAATCTAGGATTTAGTTAATCCGCAACGCGAAATTCCTTAAGATTAGTATGTGTTTGCAAGTGCACACAAGCGAACAATAAGATCTTGCAATGCATGCAGTGAAGTTATATTAAGTCACCGCGAACAAAAGGGTTACGGTGCAAGGAGCGCTCAAAATTTCTTCGCATGTCACCTATTGTTACATTTAATTAAGGACCGGTAGTTTCGTAACTGAATTGCTAACTGGAACATCAACTTGTTAAATATTTGTTCATACTCGTCTCACAATTATTTGTTTAATGAACTATTCACAACATCCATAATTATCTAATCTTCTACTATTCTATATAATAATTACATATTATTATTATCTTTAATATTTATGTTAATATTAACTTTACTGTTTCTTCAATATTTATTTAATACATTTTTTAGTCTGACTATTTTCAATAAATTTATATGAACAAACAGACAAAAAAGTACAATTAAATAAATATTTTCAAAAATCTTAGGGATTTTGTATCTACTTAATTTATTATTTTTATGTATATTGTTTTTAATTAAAATTAACAAATATGAAAGATTATATATTTTATTATTTGGAAAAAATAAACGTAACCAAAGGAAATTTATTACCAAAAATATTTGTATTAAAAAGTTATGTGTCATTATTAAAATGCAGATTGTGAAATAATTTGAAATATTCTTTTGAAGGCTTACAAATATACGTTATATATTCAACATTTATATTAATTTGCAAAAAGAAAAAAATATCATCAATTTGTAAGATATTGTCTATTAAAACAAAAGTTTAAGGATCTACGTGCGGTGTAACGATCGCCATTCATAGCCAAGGACAGCTTAAGCGGAGTTGGAGATGGGAGCCACAATTTTTAATAAAAAGAGCCACATGCGGCTCTTGTTGAACTTATTAGTCCTATAATAAAGTAGACATTTTAATTTTTAAGAATTATAATTGGTTAAGAAATTTGGGAGAGGAATGAACAAAATGAAAGTAATTAAAACTTTGAATCTTATATTATTATTATATTTTTGTTTGAATTATTAATTATAATAATATTGCAATTCAGTTGTATAAGATAGTGAATTTCATTTCGTTTAATAATTCAAAAAATAACGACCCTCTTAACTAATTGGTGCAAAAGTTGTAATTTTTCAAATGTTAGATTATGATTATATGTAAGTGTTAAATGAAGTAAAGACGATTTATTGTATTGAATTTCTGACAATTTACAACTATGGATGTGGATGCGCCGGGTTTAGACGAGTTTTACATAAAAAATATCTTTTTAGTTAAAATGTATGCAACATCAAACAGACGAAATGAAATGTTACGCCTGTCTCGTGATTTATGTAAGGCCATGACACCGACATATCACGTTTTGATCTCAAAGGTGGTGGTGCATGCATAGGAGTAGGAACTCTTATTTTAATCCCGTCTCTGCGAAAACCAGGTGCCGGGTGTTTCTTTTTGTTTAACTATTCATTCTAATAAAAGTTGCGGAGTTCTTAAACTCGTACAAAATACGTGCTTTATCACAAAGTGTCACAAGTTATATTGTAAGAGAAGGCTTCCTGCCGGAATAAGACAAAAAAAAACAGTAGAAGTAGAACGAACTTTTACTTCGCCCCAAAAATAAAGACATCAAAGATGCTTTTAATTAAAACTGCAGACAATCGAGATACACAAAAACCACGTATACAATTTATTTACACATTTGTGTCTATATGTGTGTTCACCCGTTTTGGGAATTGGAAAATTGAATACGATGTCAATTAATCACTGAAAGTAACAGAAGTTTCGAATCCCGTCGGAGGAGATATTTAAAACAATCTATCATTTTCAAATCTTAGGTGACATTCGGCGGGGTCGTGACCCCCATTTCACCAAAGCCCTTTGCCTTACAGCCGAACGATGTGCATTTGAATCTTCGCATCCCCTCGCAATTTGAGGAATACGAAGAAGATGAGAGGGAAAAAACGAATGCGAATCACGTTCACGCTTTTCCCTCGGCCGTGTTACGTAATATATATTTTTTTTCCGCCGGAAACACGCGTTTTGTCAAAACCAGAGTCGACCGACGTAATTGCGCTACATGGAACAACTGCATTTAATTCGATAAGTTAAATTAAGCTGCAGGATACAAATTTTGCACTGTGCAGTGTTTGAAACTATTCGAGTCAAAATAAAAACATATCTTCTAAATTTAATGAATTAAAAATGAAAAATCTTTGATTTTTAATCAACTTGTTAAAGATTATAACAACAGTTATTTTTATATAAAAAAACATATCTATAATTTATTTTTCTAGTTTATTTAATCATAACAATTAAGTGTTACAAAGATCTACTGAACAAAGTTGGGAAATGTATCAATATTTTTATAGTAAACTTTATGTTATCTATAATTTATGCTCTATTATTAAACAACAATAACAATTAGTGCAAAAATTACTTATATTAAATAAATATGTAGTCAAATAAGAACAATAAATAAATAATTAGAAAGTTCTACTGACCATATGTCTTTTCGCACTAAATGTTTTATTAATAATAATATAGAACAGTTAGCGTAGAATAATGAAAAACATTTTAGTGTTTAACATTGAAATTGAACTGACTGACTGACTTTAATATTTTCTGTATTTTTTACCAAAATTATGGTTTTAATTTATTACATATGTTATTAATTCTAATAAATAGTCAGGAAATAAATTATATAATATAAAATTAAGTTTTTTTACCTGTTTTTAATTTCTAATGTTATTTTTGTAGAGCGATTATTGTAATATAATACGCTGTGTTAATATTAATTAAATAAGATAATCTGAAATAATTTAATCTCTCAAAGTATATTTCTCTAATTAACTAGTAGTAAAAACTGAATGGATGAGTAACCTTTATGATATTAAGTAAATTTGCAAATCAAAGTGTACTAAATACTATTATGCAAATACTATTTAGATAGTTAAGTTCGTATATTTGACATAATTAATGAAATAAGTATTTAACGAAAGTAATTTTGTATTCTCTTGTATCTATTTCTGACAAATTGGATTTGATTAGATGTAGTTTTTGTTTAGTTGATTTTTGTATTAATAGATTCATTATTGAAAAATTATCTTGTAAATTCTAAAAAAGGATATTTTATATTAATAATACTAACATTTCTTGTATTATAAAACATATTTTATATATTCAAATTAAAGAAAAAAAATAATTAACTGTAACTAAAGGTAATTGAAATTGTCTTTCCAAGTTGATTGTAGTAAATTATACAAGAAAATATAAATTAAACTTTTCGTTTTCAGCTTTCAGCTGAGATACCCGTTGTTATATGATGTAATTATTTTTGACAGATCACTCGCGATATTTACGAGGTCCGTGATGCGGCATTATGAATGAATTGCGCTTAATTAGAATTTACTTTGCTCAGCCGAAAATCGTAAAATTTATAGTCGCGCGCGCGCTTGCAAGTGTTTTAATAATAATACCTTTCGCTCGGTGTTAATAAATAACCAGTCCGGTTTTTATTTTACCATTTGTACCTTATTTCGTGGGCATAAATCACGAAATTATTCCTTTCCGGCAATTTGCAGCGTGCTTTCGTTTGCTGGTTCTGCTGGTACCGGTGGCAAAGATATAATACTGCAGGGCGAGGCCATATTAAATGTTCCCCTTTTCTGACAATTTACATGTGATGAATGCGAAATAAATATGTTGCTGCTCTCTCGCACCATCCCTCCAAACCTAAAATGCGAGGAGGAAGGATGGAGGTTTGGAGGGATGGTGGAAGGACCTCTTACGAGAAATACATTTTCACGCGTCCCCACAGAATAAGGCCTCGTATAACAAGGTGGGCGAGATGTGAATGGCACAAAGCCCTAAACTTATTGACATGTTGTGGAGTACCAATTCAATTTTATTACAACTCCATCGACGCACAATACAATTACCACCTTCTGCAAGCCTCCAGAAATATGCTGTCTACTATTACTCCTACTTAATATCGAATTCAACGCAGAAATTCTATATCGTCAAACACGAGCAGATCAAATATCTAAAAAAAATACATGATTTCTCTTCATCCATTTCAGCTTATGCTCACTCCATTCTCGCGATATATTAATAACAGAAAGAAGAATAAGGAGGAAAAAGATTTTTTTTTTAAATAAAGCAGAAACTCACATTTCCTTGTGCCTCCTGATTCCTTCTTTCTATAGATAATCAGCAACATTTCCCAGTTAATTTACCATCTTCTACAAGGATGCAGAAATAACATTTTTTAACTTGTAAACTAAACGTCAGATTGATATTTTGTCGGGCGTCGTTTGAATGTTGGTACTTCCTAAATATCATTTGGATTTATCGATAGAGGCGCCATTTATATGTCATGATAAGAACTTATTGATATACGAATTAATGCAGGATTCAACGTATAAATTATATTTCAGTAAAACACGAGCAGATCAAATTTCTTTAAAAAAAAAACTATCCTCATAATTTCTATTCATCCATATTTCTATGCAAACTTCCATTCTGATCGCAATATAATATTAACAGAAAGAAGAAAAAAGGGGAAAAAGTCATTTTTTTAAAATAAAGTAGAAACTCACATCTTCTTGCGCCTCCTGATTCCTTCTTTATATAAAGAATCAGCAACATTTCCCAGTTAAATGGAAATAAGCGATAATAAAGAAATCAATTAAACAAGGATACAAATTTGCTTTCTACTTAATATCGAATTCAACGCAGAAATTCTATTTCAGTAAAACACCAACAGATCAAATATCTATAAAAAAAAAACTTATCCTCATGATTTCCATTCATCCATATTTCTATGCGAGCTTCCATTCTGATTGCAATATAATATTAACAGAAAGAAGAAAAAAGAAGAAAAAGTCATTTTTTTTTAAATAAAGTAGAAACTTGCGCCTCCTGATTCCTTCTTTATATAGAGAATCAGCAACATTTCGCAGTTAAATGGAAATAGGCGATAATAAAGAAAGAAATGAAATAAGTATACAAATTTACCTTATACTTAATATCGAATTCAACGCAGAAATTCTATTTCAGTAAAACACGAACAGATCAAATATCCTTTAAAAAAACTACCGCCATTATTTCTATTCATCTATATTTCTATGCGAGCTTTCATTCTGATCGCAATATATTATTAACAGAAAGAAGAAAAAAGAGGAAAAAGTCATTTTTTTAAATAAAGCAGAAACTTACATCTTCATGTGCCTCCTGATTCCTTCTTTATATAGAGAATCAGCAACATTTTCCAGTTAAATGGAAATAGGCGATAATAAAGAAAGAAATGAAACAAGGATACAAATTTACCTTATACTTAATATCGAATTCAACGCTTAAATTCTATTTCAGGAAAACACGAACAGATCAAATATCCTTTAAAAAAACTACCGCCATGATTTCTATTCATCCATATTTCTATGCGAGCTTCCATTCTCATCGCAATATATTATTAACATAAAGATAGGTAAAAACTAAAAATAGGCTATGGAAGAAATGTTCCAATTTACCACTTTTTGTAAGGCTCCAGCAATATGCAGGCTACTCCAATTTAATATCGAATTCAACGGAGAAATTGTATCCTTTTTATCTGCATGATTTATAATAATCCATTTTTCTATACTGCGTTCAGTTCATTCAAAAATACGGCACAAATCGAATCGACGTAAAATTTACAGTGAGGTAGGTAGGTTAGGTTCAACATAATTGAAAAATAAGTAAATAATAAACGTTATTGTATATTGAAACGGCCTAAACCGAGGTATACCTGTATATTAATAACAAGAAGAATGGTAAATAGTAAAAAAGCGAAATATTAAATAAAAGCTGAATCTCACACATCCCTGCATTTACTGATTCCTTCTTTCTGTAAAGAATACCGGTAAACTATTAACCGGATTAACCCATCTTTATAATTACAGAAATTACCGGAAAATTTTGATTAATTAATTATAATATATTTCACTTGAAATTTTTCTGCTATTACTAAAAATTATTGTCTGAAAAAGGTATAGTTGTCGATGAAATAACAAAAATTCGAACAAGTTTGAATGATTTAGATACGTTTTGACTACTGCGGGCACATTTGAATTCTCAGTAAGAACTGGATTTGAAAATTTAAAGGTGTATTACCGGGTTTGGAAATTTGTTAAATTTATTTTGTATTTGTTTATAGTATTATTTTTTTGGCTCTTTTGCACACAAAATTTTCAATTAAAAAAAATACAGTAAGTTAAAGGCTAACCGGTTTTTTACTAAATATGTTTGCCGTTTACCGGTTAAAAAAATAATTAATACCCGTTTTGCAAAAGAATAAAAAATACAGGTAATTTGTCGCTTAACCGGTTTACAAAATAAATAAAAAGATATAATGATATGATACATATGGATGCCCTAATAGAGAATCATAAACATTTCCCAGTAAAATAACACCTCACTCAATAAGTTCGTAGGATGACTAATAACAACAACTTTTACGCTATTTTTGCCAGATTTCCATAAAATTTTGACAGACGTTGTCTGAAGGTTGGTACTTCCTAAAAATCATATGGATTTGTCAATAGAGGCGCCATCTATTTATCAACCAACGAACTTATTGAGTGAGGTGTTAAAAGTAGGCTATAAAAAAGGAAAGAACGAACAAATTGATCCGGCTGGAATTCAACGGAAAAATTATTTTCAGTCAAACACGAGAAACTGACATCCTTTTTTAACTTATCTCCATGATTTCTATACATCTATACGCGCTTTCATTCTGATCGCAGTATATTATTAACAGGAAGGAGAATAAATGGAAAAAATCAAAATTGAAATAAAAAGATTAAAGCTCACACGTTCCTACGCCTCCTGATTCTTTCTTTCTATAGGGAATCATCAACATTTCCCAGTTTAATGAAAATGTGCGATTAAAAATGGAAGGAACGAACAAAACGGATCTACGTATTGCGCGTTTCGTCTGCAGTGGCATAAAAAAGTGCGATTGGAGCTGAATTAATCCGTATCGAAAATTTAATTGAAATATGTCAGACTGAATAAAACATACATACGAATATATCCGATGAATTACAAAAGTGAAGTAGTGCACTTTTTCCAATTCCACTCTACTCAAATATTTATAAATAACCTGTCACACGTGAAGCTATTACCTCTCTTTCTCTATCTACCTCTATCACTCTGCATCCCCCTATTGAAATTACTTTTTTTTGCGATGATAATTGTGTTTCGAACGGAATCTACATTTTTTTTGAATTCGTCAAATAATAAACTTAAAATCGACCCACATTTCCACCGGAGCTTGAATATCGGTTAACAAAGAACTCATCTGAATAGATAGGTTTTATATATTTTATTCAAATAATTTTATGTAAAAAAGTAGTGGACAAATGTGGACACCAAAATCTGTATTGTCCACATATTTTAAGTGAAATTGAAATTGAAATTAAGTCAGTTGTCCATCCTGCGAAACTAATCGCCTTGCTTGGACTAATAGTGAATAGTGAATAGTTTTTTTTTTATTTAATTAATAAAATCATTAGGTCCAAATCCATCAACTTTATTAAATATTTATTTTTTATTCATATATATATACATCTAAATAAACAGTTTAGTTACCAGAATCTGAAGGTTAGTCAATGGTCCATCCTAGGAATTTAGCTGAATATTTAGAGAAAAGGTAATTTTCGTTTGACATAATATTTCATTACATATCACATTTCATACATAAACTATAACTAATCAATATTAATTTCTAGAATGATATAAAAACAGTTATAATTAAAAATAAATATTTTATCCAATTCAATTGTCCTATAAATTAATAATGAAATAAAGGGTATTATTTAATTATTTAACTAATTCAATATGTATGCACGCATCAAATATTTATTATAATAATTTTTAAACAATGAGAAAGCCGATAAATCCGTTATTCTTTTGTCGGATTGCATTTGTCAGCTCATGCGAATTTAAAACAATTGAAATTATTTAATTCGTCGATATATGCTAACTGTTTCAAAAACAATTGTAAGTATTCAGGAAAAAAATAAATTTATATCAACATTTTTTCTTATTCAAAATTATGTAGTTCTTAAAAATCCTAATATATATTTGAAATTTACCATGTTCCAATATTTAGTTTCTCCATAATTAAGTCTTTTCTGGAAATAGTTTTATTTAATTACTAGATTAATAGAAAAGTTTAAATTTATTCTAATTTATTTGTGTTACCTTTCTTAGCAAAACTATTACGATTTATATTAAAAAAAAACATATTTTTGCAAAAATTGTTATGTAAAATATAAATATTTATACAGTTAGTAATCATAAATTAAAAAATTAGTAGTCCTTTTAAAAAGTTATTCATTTGTAATTTATTGTTGTAATTATAAATAATATTTATTAATTTAATTAATTATCTTGTGAAAGACAAATGATTTTACATAAACTTTTATTTGTTTCTAAAACTGGGTTAAGAAAACTTGTTTTCAATCCAATCAAGTGTTTCAAAAGGAAGCGTACCACTATGTATGTATCTACTCTTTATCTCAGACATGGCTTTGACGCAGAAGACAATAATACCAACGTTTGCTGATGTCAGTGCAATTCCTCCGTTCGATGCAAACTCAGTTTGTGCATCGAATCACTTTCAATAAAACCTTGATTAAAGAATACCAAATTGTCACAGGTTACATCAAAGTGAGAAGAAATTGCTTCAAAACAAAAAATAAATCAACATTCTTGTACCTTCAAGTGTCTCAGAATATTGGATTAACTTGTTTTGTTTGGAATATCAATAAATTAAAAAAATAGTACTGAAACAAATATTTTTATAATAAATTTACTTTTAATTGATTATATTTTTTAACCACTTATTTTTATTTAATGAGAATTTCTGTTTTATTAAATTTACATAAAAATCATATTTCATGATAGTATTATAAAACCCAATTTTATTTTGTTGTTAAAAAGTTATCATTTTCTTACTAAATGTATTTGATAAGTATTAAATCTGACCTAAATATTATTGAAATATGTAGTTCATTTGAACCGAAATGTTGAGTACGTTGGTACGAACATAGACCATAAATATACTTTTATTCGTATTAACAATATCTTTTTCTGTTTTTTTTTTATAATGTTTTGAAATTTACAAAAGTAGCGTCACCAAAACTACTGTAACAAACTAAAAATCCGATAAAAAATTGACAGGCGTCATCTGAAGGTTGGTACTTCCTAAATATTATATGGATTTATCGCTAGAAGCGCCATCTATATGTCATCACTTATTCAGTGAGGTGTTATTAAGATCAATTTCTTTAGTTACCAATAGCATATTTTCAAAATATTCATTTACTGTATCATTGTTCAATTAATTTCGACCTGGATCTATTTGATGAGTAAGAAATCTGACTGAAATATAAATGACATATGTAGTTCTATTTTAATTAATGGAAATATGTAGGTTCGTATGAATGTTCACTATGTTTGTGCAAAAATATGTAAATACTTGTAATTACTTTGGGAATTTATGGACCGTGTAAAGTACATTCGCTTAACGTATGTATTTGAGTATGCATTGAGTACGTTAACTGAACGCTATATTTTGACGAAATTCAATACACCAAACTACATATTTTTAAGTATATTTTCACTATATGTGTTATTTTAATTAATTATAATAATTGAAAAATTTGTAATAACAGGAATCAATTTGTTCTTAATTCTGCAAATTCTGTAATAAGGTAATATTCAGCTCCAAACACGTATGCGTTATATGGAGTATTTGCAAATTTTATTGCAATAAGAAGGAGGAAGAATAAAAAAAGGTAATGGAAACACTGCTGTGAAGCTACTTAAGATTCGTGGAACATCTCCACACGAAGGAGAAGCCACCCGCGTGGGGTTGCGAAAGGTGGATGGTCATTTATTCAAGGGCTACATCTGCTTCAAACGTAGCATCTTACAAATTTCTATGTATATCAAGACATAAAAGCGAATGACTTCATTGAAATTTAAGAATGCATCCGCAACATGCATGTATCTTTCAGCGCACAACTCGCGAATGCCTCTCCATGTTACCAATTATCCAAGAGGCATGAAATTTCCATCCGAGATGCCGTGCGAATCGTCGATTTGCATTCGTCCCATCCTGCGTAGAGGTAAAGTAGTAATTTCTATACGAGGAGGGTTAGATCGAATGTAATTCCAGACGCCAGGAAAGAAAACCATTACAATAAACAGATGCGAATTCGAAGAGCGTCGCGACGTCCCGATGGTAATTCATGAACAGCCATTGGCAGCGGTACCAAAAACCACTTTGATTACAGGCCGTAACATTTCAGGACGTCGATTTAATTATATGGGTGGTGGTACTTCGAATTCGAACACAGCTTCGCATCACGAACTTCGTAAAATGCGAAAATCGTTTTTACCACTTCCTCTACACTTACACACACTACACTCCTTTTTTTCGTCTCCTTTCGGCTATGAATTAATTCCCACGAAAAGGGCGGCCAAAGAAGTTTAATCCTCAATAGCAAACCCCGGAACTTTTCGATTAAACGATTAAACGGATCCAACTTTTGCCAGCAAAAAAAAAAGCGGAAAGACGAAGAAAGAATTACAGTTTACTAGGAATGAAGAAGTAAATTCATCAAAGGCCGTTTCTAGTACAGCAATTAGTGTTTTCTTCGCTTTTGTTCAAGCGTCATATTTCAGAAGTCGGTGATGTTCGTTCGGTATTTCCAACCGTTATGTCCTTCTCTCACTCTCTTTCTCACCCCTTTTTTTTGGACGAAAATTGCGGCTGCGGAAAGTTTAAATTTTATTTGTTCGAAAAGTTTCAAGTAAATTACAAGTCGAAGCAGTCACCCGACACTCTCTTAATATAACTAGTCACTCAAAGAGAGTCCCTCCTACCTACGCAGAATTAATTTGTAGCTGCGTCGCTTACTGCATCAGCAATCTTAGATCTCGCGCGTGTCAGGCAACTCTGATGTAATTCAATTTCAACATTATTTTCTTTGCATTTCCGATAAAATCTTCATAATTTTCAAAACCGACACAAGAAAATTTTAAATTTATTTATTTATTCATTATTTCCCTTCATTTATTTCTATAAAATATCAATACGTATTATATACAATTTTAAGGAAAGCAATAATAATATAATATTTTCGAAATTAGTGAATTTTCTATCCAAAATATGTACCTAGTTGAGCAACAAAGTTTTCTAAGAAGAAAGAAGGAATAAAATTAGTTGAAAAATTTTATAGACAAGTTGAATTTCTAAAACCGTTTTTTCTGTATAAACCCTAATTTTTCAAGGTATAAAAAATAATTTTGCTTTAAACATATTTTTTTGTATTCTAATAGAATCTAAATGAATTATTATGCAATTGAAATAAGAACTTGCATTTAATACTCAAAGGGCTGCAACTCTCTAATAAATCAATAATTAGTAGAGTTAAACAAAATTATTATGCATCAAAATATTTAAGAAATTTCTGCTCTTGTTTCACTTTTATAAATTCCTTTAATTTAATTAAGCATTAATAAAATAGAAACGTTATATCAACAAGCTTCAATTCTGCTGCCAATCAAATTAGAGTAATATTTCTTGTACAGTTTTTTTAAGTTATTATTTATTAAATTTTAAATAAATTGATTTAAATCTTAATGAAATATTCTGTTATTCATCGTCATGTTAAGGTAAAGCAATAAATAAGATTGTTATTTTCCAATTTTTTGAGACAAAATAAAAAAAAAATCCGGAAAGAAAATTGTTTTTGTGCACTCTTACCTTTTCGTACTAAATCGAAAATTAACCTTTTCTATGCATTTACAATTTTATATTCTATAAAACTTCTCGTCAGTTCTTGGAATACTCGGGAAATTAGTTATATATTTTTTGTTACCCTGGAACAAGCAATTAATTTTTATGATTTTTATATAAAAAAAAAAATCGGAACTGCTTCGTAAATACATCCAATTTGAACAGTATTTTCTATGCATTTGAGATAAAGCATACAAATCTGCCCCTATTCAATCTTATGAAATGCCTGCATTCGCACGTCCATTATTTATTGAACCAACTCATTGTTTGCTCAAATAACCATCTTTTTCTAAGAACTTAGAAGGAAAATCAATTTCCGGCTTTTGCAC
This sequence comes from Nicrophorus vespilloides, assembly GCF_001412225.1. NCBI lineage: Eukaryota > Metazoa > Arthropoda > Insecta > Coleoptera > Silphidae > Nicrophorus > Nicrophorus vespilloides. Next base: position 54,128 of record NW_017097813.1, read on the forward strand.
ATCTTAAAACCAATTCGTTTTTATACCGAAAAATATATTTCCGATATATTCATGCACTTTACAAAAGTATAATAAACTACATATTTTTTATTTGTTCACTTTGTATAGGGAACAAATCAAATAAAAAATTTCATTTTTCATTCTTTATTTCATTCGTTTACAAACAGACATACATCCAATAAAACGTCAAAAAGAAAGTCTTTTTACTGAAAGTAAATAAAAGAAAAAAATAATTTAAAGAAATGCTTAATAATTCAATGAAAGCTCACAAATATTTGCAGTTAAACTTTGCTAACAAGTAGATTAATTATTTTTTAATTATATAAAAATTAAACTTTTAATTATGATGATTAAATTAATGAAAACAAACTGAAAATATAAATACATCTAGTATAAGTCTAAAGATTTTTTTCTATAATTCAAATAAAATGAACGTAGTGAATCATTATGGTAAATTTGGATTCAAGCATTTCAAATGCATGAGGAACGTCTTTGAACTGTCGCCACATTAAACGATCCATGAATAAACGACGTCAAGGTATGTTAGTTGCTCATCGACCATTGCGCAATGAATTCCAAAGCTAAAGATATACAGCAGACGACGTGACCACCCAGGTGTGAATATAGTTGCAATTTCGATTTATCCAAATGGATTCAATTTGGTCGACTGTGCAATCGATATAAAAATGATTAAGACCATACATTTTCTTTGAATGAAGTTATACAAAATATTATTGATTCTGTAGAAAGATAGAAAAAGTTTATAATATTATGATGTACAGGTTCTGTAGTTTTCATGATAAAAAAATAAATTTTATAATAGTAAAAGTTATACAGCACGTACGTCATTAAACATATATTTTTCTAAAGTTTCAGTTTTCAGCGAGAGATTGATTAATGCGAAAAGTTTTGCATTATACTTTTTTTATGTATATATATGTATGTAATAGAAGTTTGTGGATAGTCTATGACACTGTGAGACGATTAGCCTCCATAAAATGCACTTGCTACAAAAGCCCTCGTTGTTTTAGCAGCAACCATGAATATTTCCCAGCCCTGTGGAAGAATCCGAAAGGATTCGACCGTTTACATCCACCCACGCCCTAAATAAACCATTCGACATGTGCTCCATTCATCGCCGATGCGTGCCAACTTCGATATCCTTAAGACTATATACATTTTTTATTCCTATTACCGTAATAACTTTTCGCGCTTCCGTATATTTTTTTTTATAGATTTTTTTATGCTGTATCTCTGCACTAAATTCATTCAGGATTAATTTATTTCTCATTTCGTCCTCTGAAATGTCGTTTTAATATCCTAATTGAAAATAACATTTTTTTTGTTTGCCTCAAGTCTGTTTTACGATAGATTAATTTAACTACTTTTTTTTATAATATTTTCAATTATTAATTATAATTGTGTCCTAAATAAATAACATTAATTACAATAAATAATAGAAATGAAAACAAGTCAACTTTGCAATTAAGTGTCCTGTCTAATCATATACAGTCTGCGTTCGGTTAACGTACATACGACAAATTAATGTACTTTAAAAGTATACACTTGTTTTTGTCCGCATTAACATACTCAATATTCATACAAACGTACACTTTACACCTTCGGTATATCCGCATATTTTAATTGAATCGTGATAAAATTAGTTTTTATCCTAAAATGTGTTTTATTACAAACTAATGAACAATCCATACCAGTACACTCAACACAATTGTACGTTCTTCCGAATATGTGTACGATTGTCAGATAACCGTAAATAATCATATACGTATTATCGAACTTACGTTAATTGAGTGTGTCACGAATAAGGATATATGACTGACTTTAGAAAACACAAATCTAACCTAAACGACCTAATGCTACATTAATGTTAATAGTATGCATTTCTATTTTTGTTTAGAATAACGTACTCTGTATTCATATTAACGTACGATTTATACCCGCCCATCACATCATATTGATATACATATTTCAATTTATTTTTTTGATAAACCGAGATATTACATCAAATACACAATATGAATGCTTCTTTAATACCAGTCCTCTTGATATAATTGTACGTTTGTACAGGTATTTGAACGTTTATCAAACGAGCGCAAATTATCATGTACGTAACATCAAAATTACTTCAAAAGTATGTACGTTAATAGAAAGGAAACTAAGATATAAAAATTAAATGGAACAAAACAATAATTTAAATTTAAATGGTTTTTATCGGAAATAGATGAAAAGATACAGAATATACGAATTTTTAATCCATATCACATGGCTTGATACAATTGTGGGAATTTTTTGTACGTATGTCAAATATATCATTATGTACGTTAAGCCGAATGGTTAAGTCGCCCTACCCACGTGCCAGTGGTAACAGGTTCAAATCCTAGTCAAGCCAGGCCCTTTGTGAGCCCTCTCGGTGCTTGCAGCAATAGGGATATCGCTCATCACAGATGGACAATCAAATGAATGAGATTCAGTATGTGGACCTTCAGCCAAGTCGGTGGACAATGACAGTGTTAAGGATAGCAGCAGATTCACAGTCAAAGGAAATAGTGGAATCGCAGAGTATCAATATACAAGACGACTGCCAATCAACAAATTAAAATCAAATCATCATAATGGTAACTATCCACCGGGAAAGATTATCTACCTAATGTCAACGGCGATCTTAAATTTACTATATATTCACATTGATGAACAGATTGTTAATAAAAAAATGTACGTTAAAAGTATGTACGTTAATTGAGTGCTAAATGAATATGCATAATTGACTCAATTGTAAACGATACATCACATTAATTGATAAATGATAAATAGATACACAACATTCACACAGATGTATGTTTTTACGTATTATCGAATGTATTTTAAAAGAATATACGTTCATTGTGCGCTGAATGAATATAGATAGATGAACCAATTATATTCTTTCTACAAAATAAAATATAATTTTGACGTTTATTTATGTTCCGTTTAAAAGTAGTTGTAAAATATGATTTTATTATTTTAAAAAAATATAAAAATAGCGTGCATCTTCTCTCTGTTGAATTTTCCAGCTGCTTTATAATTGCCGTGAAATTGATTTCACTGAAACGTTTTCTCTCTGCGTTTAATTTCGTCGTTCGGAAATAGAAAAATATGCAGTACAGCTCGTCGTACCGGCGTCTCTCGAGAAGAGATTCGAGAAAATGCACTGTTAATTAACAAGGAACGGAAATATTTCTAAATCCTACGTACGGCTCATCAGCTGTGCAGAGGAAACAAAATGCTAAGTGGCATGCAGTGTTTTGTTAACTATATAATTAGATTGTCTCTAAATACGAGGGCGTAAAAAAACGAGAACGGGGTGAGGTGAAAGGGACGTTGGTGTTTAGCGAGGAAACGGCGAAGCTAATTAATGAAAATTTTCATCCGCGCCCCATTTTCGCGCTTTCCTTAAATGAGAAATAAAGCCCGAGCTGAAGTTTGCACATTTATTTGCATCGCATTTATAAAATTATCTGGTACACCTATATAAACCTCTATTCTTACCTAATATAATTGAATCTCTGTTTTCATTTATTGTTTATATTAATTTCTTATAAATGTATATTACAATACCTCGCGCAATGTGCCTGCGATCAGTGCGGATTTACGTAGTACGTGTTGAAAATTAAAATATAATTGAACATAACAAATTCTAAAAAATAGTGCAGAAAATAATTTGTTTATAAAATTATAGTTTTTTCTTACCTGTATATTTTCAAGTCTTTTCTTATGTACATTATTATTTTTATTTCTTTGTTTGTATATTTGAGGTATCGAAATCTTCGGTCATTACCTTTTTCACGGAAACAAACAAACTTTATTCTTATGAGATTTGCGGAACAGACTTCTTACAAGAATAGGCGTTCACGTTTGATAATAAAATAAATATATTCACGTTTTCCTTAATTATTAATTTTTATTGTATTGATAATAAATCAGAAAGTATAGCAGGAACACAAATTCGGTAGTAATACAAAAGGATTCAGAAATGTTTATTTTCTTTTATTACCCTTAGCGTAGTCTACATACGGTATTAAGAAGTGAAGAAAAAATTGTTTGTAATTTTATTGCACCAATAAAAATATGCGTAAAAGCAGGTAGAATTTGTGAAAGGGGTAGTGCGGATGAACATATGTAAAGGTATATAATAAGTTTGCATCAGTCATTTTGTACAAAGTTTAGTTGAACAAGTGTAATATTCCAAAATGAAAGATAAAAAAGTTAACAAAAAAAATTAAAACGCATATGGAGTATCTATAATAGAAAATTAATAATTGAAACTAAAAATGCTGTGAAGAATGACATTCAAGTTAACGGATTGGTGATTACAAATCAATCGTGTCAGCAGAATATACAAATGTATATGCCAACATCAGATATAAATGCTCATGCGAACAATTACACATCTCAGGTAAATTCTACACCTGTATCTAGCTTAAGCCACTCGTCCACATTCTCATTATTTTTCCTAGTCATATAACACAGGCTCTAGCAATAAAAATGCTACGCCAAATCCATTCCAGTTTCCTACTTTTCAGGAAATTGATTACACAAATAAGTGTCCACTTATGCCAGTGAATGTAAACACTCACGTGAGTCAACGCCAGAGAGTAGTACAAGACAATAAGCAGAAAACAGTGCAGGAGGAATCCATCAAAGATATCAGTTGGTTCGTACTAACGCCCAAAGCTAGGAAAGCTTTAAATAATTTTCCGAAAAGTTGGTTTACTCAGGCAAATCAGTTGAATTCACCTAACTCAGGCCTAACTCTATACCTAAAGGAAATTATTGAATTGCTGTTCCTACCTTTATTCTCTATAGATCCTAACAACAAGATCCCACCGAAATCGGATTTTCATATTTTCGATTAATTTCTATATTGTCAAATTATCAAAATTACTTCTTGCGTGAAGTTTGGGACGATCTTTATAAACAAATGTTGGGTAATGCAGTAAAGTTTCTATAAATATTTTTGTATTTTTTTTCTTTTGAAAATATAATTAAAATTTATCAATACTGCTGTAAAATCATATTTAAAACATTCTATTATAAGTATAATAAAATTAACCCAATTTTGAAAGTTTCTTTACTATTGCTTCAAAATCCACGGCCCGTATATAGGCTTAAATGGTAATAAACAGATTTCTGTCCAAAGAAATATCAAGTATCAACTAATAGATTTTATAGTATTTGATCTTCTGAAGAACATTAATATCCCTACTGTCATCATTGATTTCAAATCACTTGAAAATCTAATCATCTCGTGGAACGGATTCTGTTTCATATTCAAAGTTCCAATCACATAATTTAGTAACCTATTTGTAATATTTAATGAATTTACTCCTCACTTGTTGTTAATTGTTTTAGTGCTAAATTTCAGGAATGGATTTAAATTAATATTTAATAGATTTGCTATTTAATTTTCTGTTCTAATTATATATTTCTTAAATTTAAATACATGTTGTTCAATTTCCTCTTTATATTTGTATATTTCTTATGTTTAAAACAAATATTTTTTAATATCTTGTATTATTTTACAACTAGAATGTATACAGCAGTATTTTTTTATATCAGAACTTATAGGTTTTTGTAAATAAGACCATTTTAGCGGGAGATTTCAAGAATGAATATGTCCTTGTGACAGTTAACAGCGCTGCTTGCAGTTATATAACATGGATCCGTGCCAAGTCGGTCGTTGCACGACCCCATGCACACAATGCGAAGGAAAATTGATACTTTCCTTCATCCCTTTAATGTTTTTTATTTTTATTTTTCCCTCCGCCGTTTCTTCTTCTCCTTCTTCATCTTATTTTTTTTAGAAGATACCTTTTTAGAATGTGGTATCATCAGGAAAAGAAACTCTTCAACACGCGATACACCATTTAACAGTGGACGGAACATGTGAACATTAGTTACCCTCTGCTTAGAACCTCTGACCCATTCAAAAAGCATTGTTATTAAAGAAAAAAATAAAATATAAAAATGATAAATAAAAATAAAACAAATTTTGAATAATCCCGGTCTATAACGAAATTAACAACAACAACAACAAACACAAAACATATATATAAATTCGCCACCCTAAAAACATGAATATGCATTTTGTCCCTCCATTGTTTCCGCGGGACTAGAACGAGCGGGCAGCTGCGTTTTGTTTTTGCCGAATCGATTAGAACGGGAATAATTCTGTTTTATTTCTCGTCCTGTTTTCGTGCACACAATTATTTCATCCTGGCGGCGGCAGGTCATAACTCAACGAGCGAGAGAACACCGGCACAATTGGATATTCTTGCAATCAAAAATGAAGGAGGGAAGAAATGAGAATGTTCGCACCTTTAACTGTTTCCTTAATTACCGAATTCCTACAATGATAAACAATTTATGAAGGGCTCCTGGGAACATCTATATTTCATCGAGATGGCAACGTCACGCACCTTAATAAGACATCAAAAGATATATCGAAAATATAATCGCCTTCTTCTACATAGTAAATAGATAAATATAGAGATTTTTAGGATTATTGTGATATTCTATCAGCTTCAATCAAGGTTTTACTGTATATAGTTTACAGGTAGTTCTTAACGATATGTTAAAACTCAAACAGTATTCTTTTGGGCGGATATATTCGCCGTTCATCCGCAAAGTTTTAATCTATACTTTCAGATTCAGAGGCTGTTATGTAATTATTTAAATTTCTTACAATGCTTATTTCGCGATAGTATGTAGAAGATATACGTTACAAATTAATATTTTTAATATGTTGAACCTGAAATAATTAGTTTCATCAATTTATAATACTAATATAAAAACTCTTGTTTGTTTTGTGTGCCGAAATCATTAAAATACATTGGTTAGTAGTACGTAAATATATATTTGTGTATATGTATGTGCAGTTGTTAAATTAATTAGAGCCGTGTGCGTTGGTCCTCGATGCCAAAATTAATTAAATTATTTAATAATTGAGATCATCAAGTTTCATAACGAAGTGAAACCATTTATTATTTATTAATTTTTTTATTAGTTGAAAACTTGCAATTAAACACAAAAGTTTTTAGGGCTTATTTTCTGTATCCAATTATTTGTTTTAATTAAGTTAATTAATTAAAACGACAAAAAATAAGATTTATGTAAACAAACAGGATTTTTTTTTCTTAATTTTGTAATATAAAAAATCTTTTGATTTGGCATTTTTTTAATATTATTCGTATAGTTTAGATATTGGAATGTACGGATCTATACTTGAATAACAGTTGACTGTGGGTTACGATTTTTTTTGGCAGCATCCAAATCGCATTGGCCAATGGTTTAATCTCAACAATCCGCGTCGATTGGTCTACCATGTTGAAACCAGATTATGGTTTGTGGCATAGCATCAACAGAACGGGTTTATTGAATGCATTGTGGAGAACATAATAATTCCATCTCATATCCAATATTTACTTTTTCTGTGGAATAAAAAATAAAATTATTTACAAAAAAGACGTTAGAATTCGTAGCTACTAAATAACTATATTTCATTGCTTGAATTGCTATAAGTTTCTAAAACTAAGCATCATAAAAAACATCCGTTAGTTGTAATTCCTGAATACAAATATAAATAAATAAATTAACAAGATATTATTTAACAAGAAAATCATAATCCAATTGACTTCTCTGCTTTGTTTTTATATTCATTAGTGTGAAAAATTCTTGTCATACAATTTCGAAAAGCCTTTGCAGCACTAGACATCAATTTACAATATTTAATTGTTAAACGTTTCAATTAATTACCCCTAATTATATCCTCTTTGGGGTAATTTACCCCGCTTGTTCTAAATAAACTAGTATTTAATTCCACTTGTTTACAATTGGAAATAACTTTTATCCTCTTTGTGGTAATTTACCCCGCTTTTTCTAAATAAACTAGTATTTAATTCCACTTGTTTAAAACTGAAAATAACTTTACATTTTTCAGATATATTTAAATATGCATTGATTTGTAACTGTTGATAAAACTGTATAAGGAAGAGACAAAATAGATTTATGTAATACCAAATATCACTTTTTCAAGTTATATCTGCGTCATGTATTACTTAACTTTCTTAAGCTGTCAAATATCAAAATCCACACCGCATAAAATAAAAATGACATTTTAGCATAACATCAAAGCTTAAAAAAAAACATGACACTACCGTCTGAAAAAGACTAATACTGCTTCGTTAAGATCTAAGATTCGATGACTGTGTCTCCACAGTAGTCATTGTCTTGTTAATAACAAGGTTGGGCGGATATATCCGACATACGACCGAAATGGGTTAATCCATACTTTTATATAATAGATTCATGCTAATAAAAAAAACGCTGTTATGTAATTTTTTAAATTTATTCGCAATAAAAACTATAATTCATTTAAAAAACGTTATTTTGATGAACAATATGCGCTTAATTACATAATAGGCTTCCTGAGCATAATCCTTCCCATTGTACTACACATTTCTAGAAGTAATTTGTTATCAATTAATTTGAATTTACTCAACAATCTATGTACTTTCTAACAATATATTTCCGTACACAATAACTGTAAACGAACATTTGCATTCAACATATAACGATCATAATCGGATTATTGCAGGCTTTCCTCTAATTCAAACTACAATTCAAATACATTTATAAATAAGTGCTTTTACGAATGCACTATGTTATAGTAATAGTTGCATTCATTGGAATAGTTACATCTCTTTTGATATGTGAATTATGACATTTTGAAACGTAATGGTTGCATGAATGATTTATTATATTTTTAAACAAAATAAAACTTTAAAGGATTTAAAATCAATTTCATATCACATTTTTTTTTTGTTAAAGTCCATAATAGCAAACATAAAATGAAATAGTTGCTTTGATTGAACCGTTTCAAGCGCATTTTATTTAACATTTTCAATTGCAGTTTTAACAAATAATAGTTATTTGTTTTTTCAGCAACTTTCCTCTATCATTTAAGTTGCTATACATTTAAGTATAGTAGTTTTACATTCTTTCAGCAAGAATCAATAGAAACAACAAAAAACAACGATTGAATTTGTTTAATATTGCAATCAGTTTCAGTGTTATTGATTTTAAAAAACATAGATACCAACTAAATTTGGTTTATATGTTATTTTATATAATGCAATAATAATTAAAGAAAATTTTGATTTGTAAAAAAAATATAGTTTAAAATATTCTCGAAGAAAATAACTTGAAATAAAAATAATCTGAAAAGGGATTTGTGTAAAAACTATTTTATCCCTTGGCAGTATTATCAATCACGACCCCTTCGCTGCATATATGACATCCGGTCAGATACTCAACCCAAAATAAAAAATAAAACTGTTGACGCAAGTATCGATTTGATATTAAGAGTAGCTCGTCCAAATTTTATTTTGTTGCTGAAGCCTCGATTAATTTAAATTTAATCGAACGTTTTGTTCACAGTTATAATAGAATCAATATTTTAGAGATGCTCAAAATCATCAACCCCGCATTGTGCGTTCCGTTTTATTAGGTTACATAATTCATATCATAGTTGCATTTTCCTGATATAAGCTTCACTGAAAACGCTTTAAACAATGAATTCCCTTCCACAATTTATCGACGTTTCGGTGCAAGCCACAAAGTTTGATCCTGATGCCCTTTTTTTTGTTGGTGCCCTTGCTGTTGTTTTCGTTGTGGTTCACGAAACCGTAAATGTAATCCCGACGGATAAAATTCCCAAATGAGTTTTGTTAAATCATCTGAACGTTTTATAATTTGCAACAGACGTGAGCATATAAATTGTTTAATTTAATTTCGACGCACGCCAAAAAGCGAAAATATTTTTACAATTCAAAGCTTTTTCATAAAAGAGATACATATTAATATAGTGTGTTAGCAAAATATTTGCAGTGTACACTAAAATATTATTTTATGTGTGCACTACTTCTTTTTCCCTTTTTTCTGGTTGTTATTTCGGAATACACGTTGAGCAAAGTACCGAAAGAAAATATTTGATAAAAAGGGCGTCCTCTCCCTTCGTTATTGCGTATCCCCATGCAGAAAGACATGATGTATTAAATTGAATCAAGGATTCGCAAAATGGAGGAGAGAAAGAGCGTTCGACCCTGAAAACATCACATTTCAATTTACTTATCAAGATTCACAGCTCTCTTAACACATACAAAACGCGGGGGCGGCGAGAACATTACGCACGTGAAATTTATTATATAACCACATAAAAAAAAAACAGAAATACTAGACCATTACGTTTATATTCTTAAGGTGAAAGTATACATTGTTACATAACGCCAGTCGTTACGGCGGATGTCGTCCCGAGCACTGCCTCCTATTAATATTTGAAAAGGTTTTGAACTTCCCGGGGTCGAAATAACAACGCATAATATGGGGGGTCTCAGCTAAACCAACACTAATCTACATTCCAATTCAATTAAATTTAATGTTAGTTAAAGTGCAATTAAATGCGCTTCTTAATATTTATATTCCGAACTTTAATCGGATATTCACAGCTTTACGTGATTTAGTGATGAAAATCTTTTGCAGTCAAAGAGTTTTTCGAATTTCGGCCCTGACTTTTCTAAAGTTTTAATCAGTTTTCTTGCAGTTAAAATAGGATTTCAACTACAAATATTGAATATTTTATTGCACTAATTCATTCAAAACTTCAATTTTTGTAATTTTGCTATTATTTTTTATTTACAAATATCTTTAGAACTTTATTAGTTCATAAAAGCTGCTCGAAAACCGAAACTATTATACTTTGTTTCACACCTGATTTTATGATTATTTATTAGAAAAACGATTTATTCTAAAAGCGAATTTGAAATTACAATAATACACAAAAAAATACGTTTCAAATGTAAAGGTTTTTTTTAATATATTACATTTTTGTAAAAATTTGTATCAACTTTTCTTGAATATATTTAAGTTGTTTTCTTGAGAATATCCTTGAAATGTGTTATGTACATAGGAACCTAAAACTGTTCGTAAACCGAATCTATACAAAATCTGAAACCATCTTATACATCTTAGGTACCATTCATAGTCGGTTTACTTGAAATTTTGTTCAGAAATTGTTATTATTTATACGTTTGGGAAACGAATATTCATCAATTATGTCGCATAATTAATATATTTGAAGCTTTAACCATATTTAAAACCTCAATAACAATCGTGTTCGAATAACACTATAAAAATGTAAAATTTGTTAAACAATTACAAGGTTACTTTAAATTATAGTTTTTACAATTTCAATAATAAAAATGTCTGAGGTTACATAATATGATAACAATATAAATAAATTTCTTCACATTTACATTGTTATTGCAATCGGATATTCCATAAATCGAATAACTAAAGTTTGTATATTTCGGAGATACAAAAAAAAGACTGCATGAGATACGGGTTTTCTCTTTGCAAGCAAAGGGATTTTCGTATATCGGCGCTGCATTTTTCGTAATTACATTCCGAGTGGTGAGCGCCTACGCTGATCAATAAAAAAACTTTGAAATATTATTCGCTGACACAAATATTGCCATAAAATACATGTTGAAAAAAAAGTAGAGTTGCGTAAAATAAAGCCTGAACAAATAGTGTATAGCCGACAACAGCTGACAATTATAATAGAAAAATGAGCGTTTGCAACATTTCACTGAGCTGAAATTGATGGCCGATGGTAATTGGACGGAATTTTCGGTAGGGTCAGTATTGATTAGCTTCTATTAATGCGTTCTTTGTTGGACTACACTCAAAATAGGTTAGATTCATCAAACTTAAATTGGAACGCAACGTCATTCTTCTTTTTACGTGTCCAACTTACAATTGGATTATTTAATCCTTACAAATGAATTATTTTTAACTAAACTCATCAAATTTGGGACTACAGGAAATATTTTTGCCTTAGTTTTCAAGTGTTAATAATTTAAAAAAAACCAGTAACTATTATAATATTAAAACATTAGATTAATTCATATGAAAGATTCCACAAATTATAAAAAAAAGTTAAAGAGAAATTTAAAGAAAAAAAAATCACAAAATTAAACTTATTTGTCAAAACATTAATAATGATTTCATTAGTACTGAAGTAGAATTGAAATTAGAATTGGTATCAGTCTGAATGTTTATTTGAAATAAATGGATTTGTTTTAGTTACGCTTACATGAAAATGCTTTAAAGAACACATTAAAATATATCAATTTGTATGGATATATGTGTCCATTAAGGTGAGGAAAGTTTAACATTGAGTTAACATGCAGCTAATAAACTTTATTTAATAAGCGTTCAGATACAATCAATTCCTAGTAAGTAATTTAACAAAGTAAACATGCGCGGCACAACAATACAATTATTATGTCAACATTTACGATAATATTGATTATATGAAACATTGAAGTAAGAAGGAACTTGTCACGAACTAGAGCCTAAAGCTTAATTCATTCCAATCAATATAAATTGTACTTGTATTATAGACACAACATAGCTTTATTTAAAGTTTTAGACAAGTAGCACAACTCCTCCACCTGTGGGCCCTATATTTGGTTTTGTAGTTCTCAAAAAAAATAGTTGCCTTTATACATTTGCTATTTATTCATTAACAATAATATTAAATCGTCTATTTTATTAATTTCCAGGACAATATTTTAGTATTTTGAAAGAACACGTAAAAGCTGTCAATTATACAAAATTACGTATGTATAAAATTGTCCACTAAATATTCTATATAACAAAAACGTGTTTAATTAATAAAATAACTGAATTTGTCATGTAATTTTACTAAATATTTTTATTGAAAAAATTTAAATTAATTGGATGTAATAAAAAAATATAATACAGATTATCTACAGAATAAAAATCGGTAATATAAATGCAATTTGTTAAATATGAAACTGAGCTTCGTTTTGTGGTCATAAAGGGCGGTCTCATATGGCCGCACGTGTATCATTTAATTTTAATCAGAAAAAAGAGTTGTCGAATATTAACCGCAATTCCGTATATTTTCCGGGAATTGTGCGGACGAGTGAAAACCACCCCAATTTTTATATATACTTGTTTTTTTTTCCGACTCGTTTGTTTGTTCCAATTTAAAATCATTACAAAATGAATTTTATTCAATATTCACTTCAATAACCCTTCCACATTTTTTTAACAGTCCACAGCATATCAATTTGCAAACCGTAAATAAACTTGCAAACAATTTATTTTTCAACAACACATGAACTATTCAAATATTTGTTCCATTGAGTTACGTATCCACAAAACCCTTTCATATTTAATCTTTTGTTGTTTTTAATTGTTTTGTGTGTATTTTTAATACCATTTTGTTGGTTATTCTATATAAAGATAATATTGTTTATATATATTTATATAAAATCTATTATTTTAATATTTTAGATAATATTTTTAGTGTACATTGTTTAATTAACACAATATATAACAACACAAATGTCTAATGGTGCAAGAAGAAGTGGAAGGGCCCGCACAATAAGAAAAATCCACATAAGAAAATTTAAATCCGAGGGCCCCATCAAATTGTATTTTGATTGAATTTGTGAGCGTCAGTTACATTTTTATTTGGAGGTTAATTTGAGGGTCCCATTAAATTTGATTTTGATTTCTTAATTTTGTAATGTCGATAATTTGAAACAACTTGATTTTTGCATCATGGCTGGTGGGCCCGTGTTTTCTCATCCAATGAACCTCCAATTGCTACTCCACTTAATAAAGATACTGTATCTATAGCAAATAAATTATATAATATTGAATATATAGAAGACTATCTTAATATTAACTTAAAAACATACTAAAATTTACTAAAATCTTTTATTGTTTTCAAAGAGAATGTATGTAATGGTTTCATAAACTGAGTTTTATTAAATATTTAGAAGTGTAACGTCGAAGTACAATAAACCAACCTGTGTAGGAGATTGAATTCAATAAATGCAAATACAACATCCTACAAATTATGTATGAAAATAAAAGGAATAACCATGGCAGAAAACCTTCAACAGGACAACCCTGTAATGTATGGAGGGAGTCGTGAAATAAAATTTATGGCGTTGCGTAACGCTACAGATCACGGCGTCCTCTTTCTCCCGTTTTCCCTTTACTTTTTTTTATACAGTGTGCGTGTTCTTTGTTTAACGCCTCTGGATGCGAATATCGGACGATCCCCAGATTGCTCCTCTTACAGCAGAGCGCCAATTGAACTGTCAATTACACACAAAAGAAAAGCCATATTCGAAGAAAGTAAATTACAAACGGATTCTTAGGGAAGACGTAATTATTCCATTTCCATTATTTTTCTTTTTCTTCAGCTAAATAGATATACTTTCGAAGCGCACAAAAAAAAACGAGGCTTCATCTGCTGCGATAGACAGGAAGGGGGGAGGGGGAAATAAGAAAAGGACCGAAAGAAAACTCCAATTAAAAAATATAATGAAAGGTGTTAGAGTTTTAAATTAAATTCTGATTAATAATTAAGCTTTCAGATTTTTAAAAAAATACAAAGTGTAAAGGAAAATCAAAGAAATAATTTTATTGCCGTGTATAATTTATCTTGCGTTAATAACTTTATGGATGGAAAAATTAATGAAATCTAAGCGTGTAATTCATTATCGCATCCGTTGGCATATTACATGCAAGGAGCGTTCATTAAAATTGGTATTTGATGGAAGGGATCCTGCAGGGCGAAATCGACATCTTATCCCTTCACTGAAAACTATGCTAATATTGGCCTTAATGGTGACCTTCCTATAGAAATTAGTTTGAGCATCAATCAATATCTAATAAAGCACGCAGATGTATTTAACGTCGTCTCACATTACATCCGTAATATTAAAGTCATGCGCAACATTGACTTTAATTTCATGCTTATGTGAAAATATATCAGTTAATAAAAATATTTTAAAAAGAATTTTTTTATCAATTATATTATTAAATATATTAATTTAAAAATATGTAAGAAAATCAACAATGAATAGTTTTCTTTTAAATTTTATTAGAGCAAGGAGAAAATGAATCTAAAGTGCCAACTTCTAATTAATTCATTGTTAGTATCTCAAAATTAACCGAAAAAGAAAAATAAAAAAGTTAAAAAAATAAGATATTTGGGGATGTGAAATGCCATTTTGCAATTGATGTCTGAATGTCTCTACTCATAATGAGTATTTTTTTTGCATTTTATGGGAATATCCACTAAAATTATTTTTAATTTTTGTAATCTCACGTAGGAGAATATTCAAGGTTGGAGAAGTTTATTCTTAAGTATATAAAAGCTTACAACACTTCAATCATCATTATTCAAAGATTATTTGTAGTACAGTTACAGTGAAACAATACTTAAAAATGAATATCAACCAATGTTGCACCAGATGAAGAGATGGTGCTCATGTCAGAGAGAAAATTTGGTATTACAAAAAAAATATATATTCAGGAACGTGTAAAGAGTATAATCATACTTTATCAATGTCAAGCATCTCTACGCTCAACAATATGTGTATTGGATCAAACTAGAATACTGGAGAAGAATCACAACATCAGAGAATAGCTGGTTTATGTTACCAAAACTTGCTGCTCTCACTTTATATAATTTGCCGGAGGCATCTCATAATATCAAGATATCTGATACATCTGAGCTGAATTGTTCAATGGTATATTCAGCCCAATCTCATCTTCAGGAGAAGATTTGGATGTTAACTGTAATGTTGGTTGTCAGTTCCAAAATGTTGTCGCAATAGATTCTACTAATAGCAGCTCATCTATTCCGATTTTGATATTTGTATATCAACAACATTTGGAGAAAATCTGTATCTACCAATTCCTGTTGATTGAAGAACTGAAATATCCCATCATAAGCAGAAAATGAGTATAATTTGTATAATTTTTTATTAATTAAATTTTGTCCACTATTTAGACATTTTACGACAAGTCGAAAATTCTTTCAGTAAATAAATTGAACTTTTCCATTTGATTTCGTACTAAAATTTTTAGTTTTATATCAATAGTAAAATAATTCCTTATATAATATAATTTAAGTAAATATAATCTCAATTTTAATACATATTGAATTACTTTATTTTCTTTTTGTTCTTAATATTTCAATTCGTGTTTCAAGTTTCAGGAAATTACTTTACTTTAAAAAAAAATAAAGAAAGTACGGAGGAGCAGCAGCATCTGGTGTAAGTTTCCATCGAAGGCGTAGCAGCATCGATTTAAAAGGTTTAAAAAAACATGATTTCGTTCCAGGTAATCCGCTGAAGTGGGTAATGATCCAGTATCATACACATTCAGTGCAGCGCAAAAAAGCTCCACTTTCGGTCCTTCGCTGTATTTTATGTATCGAAAATCTTTCAATACGAACAACAACAACAAAAAAGTTTTGAAAATGTTCAACTAGTAATCATATAGTCGATATAAACTTTTCATAGAATATTAATATTAAATATTAAAATATAAGCAAAATGTATTCAATCATCAATTTTACATTACTTTTAAAATAAGAAAAACAAAATAATAAATTTGAAATATACTGACTGTAACGGACTGTTTGAAACCGGACTAATCGAGGAACTAAATAAAAGAAACTTGACTGTAGGATTTTTGAAGAATCCGGACTAATCAAGGTCGCACTAAGCAATATACTGATGTTATAACATAAATCCTCTTTATTATAAACAAATGGAGAATAAAGAAAAGTGTTAACATTTCGGTCGATTTATTAAAGATTGAGAAAGTTATGAGAGAATAAGAAGAAAAAATGTGATGAAGTGTATGTGTTTCTTATATCAGCCTTTGCTGCTATTCTACTTCACTCAATCTAACCCATTCATCCAATTTTCATCCTTCCTCTTTCGCTTTCTCCTAATGACATCCACATCCTCTCTTATACTCGCTCCCGCTGTATTCTCCACCTTGTCTCAGTCATTCTGATAATACCCTTTTCCTCTTCTTCCTTTTTTTTCTCACAGACTTCATCACTCACCATTCTACCAACCACATCTTTTCGCACTTGACGTTTCCACCATAACCGCATTTCCACAATATTGAAGCACTCCCTTATTTTACACGTGACTAACATAATGATATATAAAAATAATATAATAAAAAGCATTTTTGAAATAGTCATTCTTGATGAACTTGAATGTCGAACTTTTTTTTGAAACTAAATATAGTATGAAATTTTGAAATAATTCAAAAGTCGAACAAATACTGACCTCTCCACATTTTCTCTTACATTAAAAAATATATAATTTAAATTTGAGTAATTAAGTTTATTAATTAATTTATAGATCATTAAAATCTAATTTTATAACAATTGAAAGGATAATAATATTTTGAAACAAATATTCAAAACATGCTCTAAACGCATTTCCTACAATTTGGCGTTTCAATCATATATTGTGAATAACTAAAATTTCTATATGCAAATCAACTACATCCAATTGTATGATAGGTTGGAGTAATATTTAAATTATTGTTGTTTGCATTCAAGCCACGACAGTTATAAGCGTATAGTTATGACAGAAAATAGATATTCGTAGTCTATTAATAAAGCTTGAATTATACGATATAAATAAATCCTCAATACAAATGAAAAAGGACTTTTTGAAAACGAAAGTTGTTTTCAACATATTATTGATTTAGATTAATTAACTTAATTATTATGAATTTATTAGACACAATGAACAAGCTTCAACACAGAAAGCTTCATTTTTTTTTTCTAAGTTTGAATAGGATTTGCGTATTTCTTTGAAAACGCAACCGATAAATTATTGTCTATGGACGATCGATTGTGCTCCCGAATGTAAACCGAAACAGATACGGCGATGTAATAAATTCAGCAGCATGAATTGGGATGAAGTGAAGAATATATAAAGGAGGAAAGTGTAAATGCGACCGCCTACACTGCCAGAATGTATGTATGGGATAATCAATAAAAATGTAACGCTAATAAATTATTCTACTCCGTATCTCTTGTCCTTGTCCATAAACTTTATAATATTATATCTATCTGTCACAGAAAATGTGTTAATACAGTAAATGTATACACTGATCAGTAATGTATGCACATATATTCAAAAATAACTAAAATTAAATTTAACTAGTAGAATCATACATTTTCATAATTCACATAATAACGGCATGAATAAATACTATTTTAATGAACAGTTTAATACAAAATCTGTAAATTAATAAATTTGTTGAATTCATTGAACCAAATATTTTGGTATTTAATTTAAAATTAGTATAAATCTATAAAATATAATGTTGCAGTTATTACATTAGATAATATCTCAAAAAGTAGTAATAATAATTACAACAGTTGGTGAAACAGAAGTATATTATATGCTAATCCGTTATGCTTTTAAAGATATATTATAAAATATCAATTACTAATAGTTAAAGTCAGAGCATAATTAAAGTTGTCGTGGGCCCTAGGCATTACTTAAGTAGGTGTGTAAATAATGATTCACCTATTTAAAAGTCTCATGGGCCCCCAAAAAACTAGAACTAATGGCTAAGACGGACCTGGTAACAGTATATACATTCAACCCTCCTATAACGCAGTATTCTCAGAACGCGGTTTCCATATAACGCGTTGCTGAAATTGCGACAGCCCTCCTATAACGCGGTACTCTTACAGCGCGGTTTCCGTTCAACAGCATCCCATAAGTCCCATCAACGCTTAATTCATATTGGAAACCTCTTCTACTTCAAATGGTTTAAGCAAAACAAGATGATTCTACAATTTCACTCCCAGTTACAGAAATAGTAAACATTGCTTCTCGTTTAAGTGACGAAGAATTTGCAGTAAACCGTCAGGATGTAAGAGAACTAGTACTCGGGGAAGAAACTTTAGATGAGGAAGAACTGATAGAATTAATTGATGCAACCACCTCAAATACATTGGTAAACGAAAACGAATGGGTGCCAAATCTCGATTTACAAGATGTGAAAAAAGGGCTAAATTTAGCTAAAAAATTAGAACTTCATTTCATTCAAACTGATCGTTCAACGGTGCGCAGCGCAAAGTTTAAAAGAGAGTTAAGAAATTGCTTAGCTTCCTATAGAGAGGTTTTAGTGGAGTTAGAAAAAAAGCTACAATCGAAAACCAATGTGAAGATGAACTAAGTGATGAATACATTTTGCCCATTAAAAGAATACGAGTTAGGCGACTCATATCTGACAGCGAGGATGAGTGTTGAAAGATTAGATAATTTTACAAAAGTCTTCATTGTTTTTGTTGAAAACTCATAACTCATCGCGTTATAGAAGGGTTGACTGTAACAGTTTGTTATTTTATACTTTATCTAGTTATTTTATAAAATTGCAGCTGAGATGATTGTGTAGTGCACTATGTTCCGCGGAACACTGGTGTTAATATGTGTTCCGTAAAAACTAGGAATCAAATAATTACTAAATAAATAATGAATGTAAATTTACGAAGTGTTCCGTTGCAGGAAAAGTTTGGGAAACCCTGTTGTACTGTATACAAAATATTTATCTGTCATTATGAAATATTCTAATTTAGTAACGATATTTTATATAATAACTAGGTGTTGTATAATATAACAATAAACTATGAAGAGATATACCGATATTTCATGAAATAACTATATATTAGAAATTTACCGGGTAGATAAGTTTCGGAGATTTTTTTTTGTTTTCAACATTTTTTTTAAATTTATTTTTGAAAACCTTGTAAAACGAGTACCATGTTAATCGAGTGATGAGTGTATATCTGACTAATCAAATGTATTTATTAATGTGATAAATAAAGTTTACTAGTAATGAATAAATAAATTTTGAATGAAAACTATAAGAAGCAATTGTTTTGTTTTGTTTATAAGTAATACTAATTTTATTCCTTAAGTTATCCCGTTAGCAACCAGCTAAAGTATGAAAAAATATAAATAACTAAATGTAGGAAAAACATCTGTATTATCAATAAGAGGAAAGTAAATTAAGTATATTATTAATTAATTTGTACAGAAAGTTAAAATAAATATGAAAAGTGTAGTTTCTTGAAACTATTGATTTTTAAAAACCTATTAAATATTAATGTAAATAAACCAAAACTTATTTTTTCTATTGGCCCCCATAAAATTTTGTTGACGACTATAGCCACTCGCAAAACTTAATATGGGGTAAACACAACTCTTTTTTTAACAAATTAATTCGTATTGCTTTGAAAACTGAGACATTTGTTTATTTTAAACTGTAAGTACTACGGATGGGTCAGAGTGACCCACATGATATTTGTTTTTATTTGTTTTCACACGGCAAAACTTGTAAATGTGCAGAATAAGCAAACTTTACACTTTTATTATGTACGTAGATGCAAATTTCAATAATTTCGTGTGCGATGACAGAATGCAGGAGGGTGGATACATCATCCGGAAAGTAACTATGACACCGGCAAATGGATGTATTTATGCATACGTGGGGGGTGGATGTCTGCCGTTGATGCCACATCTAAACCCCCTAATGAACGCAGCCCTTGGGGCGCGGGCTAATGAGGAGTTATCATTTTTAAATTGGCTCCCCTGGGCCGTCGTCTTACTCCAAACAATCTGATTATTACGTTGCCGACCGATACTCATGCATTCGTTTCGTCCTCCTTCTTAATTGTAACAACAAAACGAAAACCCCGACCGGAATTGGCAGGATGAAACGATTCAACCCTCCTAATTGAATCGGGGCAAAAAAACGGATTTCATTTGCTTGTTTATCTCGGAATGCGAACTTCCTCCTCCACACATCAATGGAAAATGAGCAAATCGATGCGAAACGAACAAAAAAAAAAGAAACAACAAAATCGAAGAGAAAAATAAGCGTTACAGCGGAGAAGAAAAGAAGCCTGCAAGAAAAAAAAATACTTCCAAAAGAATAACCGATATGTAATATGTAAATAACATCCCGTTGGGACAATTCAGAAAGTTTTCCGAGTTTCCTTCGTGCCATTTGAATAACGCCCTTATTATTACATTATACATAATACACACGTTGTATTTTATGTCTTCTTTTGGAAAATAAAATCTAAGAAAATTCAATCAGGGCGTTCAACCAATTACGCAATTAACTGGAAGAAAAACATGTAGTTAATCTTTTTTACCTGACCAATGCGGTGCGACGCAATTAATCTTGCTGCTTATTTATTGTTTGTTTTTTTTATTTATTTATATTTTTCGTTTCTATATAAATCTCTTATCTGCAAGATTTACATTTGCGCAAGAGGTTTTCCGCGAATATAGGTCAAGAATATATCGGTCGCTATATTTCCCACGCTGTTTTGCTGCATGCAAACTAAAAATAAACGCGTACAACAAATACCTTTTCATAATTGCTATGCACTTATTTATGCATGTGACGCAATTTCGTAACTGTGGATTTCAGTTTTTTTTTCCTTCTCCAGGCAAATATGGGGTAAATTCAACTCTTTTTTCAACAACAAATAAATTCGTTTTGCTTCTGAAAACTGAGACTTCACTTGCAATGACCTTCAACTGTTTATTTTACCTGTAAGTACCATAGATGGGTCAGAGTGACCCACATAATATTTGTTTTTATTCGCATTCTATTGTAATTTAATTGTGATGATGGTTGACCTTCCAGTACTTTCTAGTTTACCTTCAATTTTCAGCCATTTAGTCAACATTTTCAAATGTCAATCACTATATAAATATAGAAGATGAGACACTGATCTGTTTTATTTATTGCGTTACAGGAGAGCTGTCAATTGAAAATTCATGACTTATGACATGAAAATTGATGATTTTGAAAAGAAGATACATCCACAAAATCAACACTTGTATATTTTTATTATACAATAAAAGATTGACAGATTGTTTAATATCGGTGTCAACGTGTTAAAATAATGAAGATTTATAATGCGGATTGGATCAGTCCAGATTCACTATAGTCTTGGTAAAAAATCAAACAAACACATTTTTAGTTAGCAAAGTTAGTTTATTATGGAGGAACAATTTGGCGTACACGGTCAGAATATGAAACACTATAAAGTGGCGTGTTGTGATAACTCAAGTAGCGCCTCTACAGAAATAACGACAAAGCTTAATCAAAAACATGACTCCACCAAGACTATAGGCGCCTCGTTAAAATCTAAGATTTGATGACAGCGCTTGACACCATTTTGGCGGATATATCCGCCATTTCACCGCAAACAGTCAATTATTAATTGTTCGTAATATTTAAATAGGAAAAACTACAAAAATATTAAATTAGGTTATGATAAATAAGTTGAAAGAAGAATTGCAGATGGCAAAGAGAAAAATTGGACATTTTTCTTATAATTTATATAATTTAATGACGTTTGCAATTAATACGTTAGAATTTTATTTTTACAATTTGGTTTTTACAATTGTAAATTTCATTTACAATTGAACAAGTTCATTAGTTCATAAATTATATAACGTTTATAGTCATGCAAATTCATTGAAGAAGTGAAACCTTTTACTTATTATATTTTGGACTAATTTAATAATTTGAATGTATGTGCAAAACCTTTGAACTATTTAGATTGATATCACTTGATTGATTGATATCAATCACATATTTGCGTAAAATCGGTACTGCATAAGTAAATCATTGCATTGCGTCTATACGTCCGCTAAATAATATATGTTATTGAATGGATTCTGAGCAGTAACCTATGTTTCGAAAGTCCCGACAGCTGACCTCTCTAAATTAGCGGTCGGCCACCTTTTGATACTTGCCATCCGCATCAATAAATTAGTAAAACCACATCCACGGACAAAAGAACGTACCTAACAACTGGCTTTAATCTCCTCTCTTTCTCTCCATCTCCATCCAACCAACCACCACATATATAGATTTCTGGTAGTTGGATGGATGGGTACGTCCAGCTAATCTGATTTCTCCACCATTTTGCGAATCCGATGTAATTCGGTTACAATAATAAAATTAAAACAAATAACTGAA
Organism: Nicrophorus vespilloides; assembly: GCF_001412225.1. NCBI lineage: Eukaryota > Metazoa > Arthropoda > Insecta > Coleoptera > Silphidae > Nicrophorus > Nicrophorus vespilloides. The sequence continues at coordinate 77,141 of NW_017097813.1, forward strand.
ATCCAAAATAAAATGTCATTAATTCAAATTTCGGTATGGAGAAAAATTGATGGACCGTAAAAGCTTTTTTACATAACTCCATTGTATATAAATAAATAGGCATATATGGATATGGCTGTATACTAACAGGCTGCACTATATTTTATTGCCGCAGGTATTATGTTTTGCTATATTTACATTTAATGCATTCACGAAACAACACAAAAAGATACTTGCAGTTAAATAATTTATGTGTGCAGAGTAGATTTCATTTAAAATAAAAATATTTTAGCACCACCACTTATAATTAAATAACTAGAAAAAAAAGAATAGTTTTTTAAACTTGTATGTATATATTTTGGGCAGAAAGACATAAGTATTAATTATAATTAGTAATTACCTCAATGTAACTTAAATTAAAATCAAACATAATATGAACTTATATTTTTGGAAACAAGTATGAATATATTGTTTTATATTTGGCCAACAAAAACTTTGCTGCAGTTTTCATTATAATTAGTATTTGTATAAATTTAACTTCGACAGAAGTTAAACACAATCTGAATATTCCTTGAATTGCCGCAAGACTCATGTTTGTACGTTACATCGATCATCGACATTATATTGTTTACTTATTCCTGATAATGGTAAAAATAACTTTTTTTTTCTGTAAATTATTTTGTTTAGTATTAAATATTTGGGCATAAAGATATCATTATTCATATTTCTCGCAATTTAACTAGATCAGAAGTTAAAACTAATATAAATATTTTGCAGCCGCAGTATAGATATTTTTGTACGTTTATACGAATATTTATAGATTTGATCAGTGTGTTAAGTTTGTTGAAAATTTAAAAAAACATTGTTGTTATAAAATAATAGAAAGAGAGTGCTAGAGTTGTAATTATAATTAGTATTTGTCCCATTCTAACTTAAACATAAATTAAACATAATATGAATATTCCGTTGACAGTTTCACAACAGAGATCATTGATAGATTAAGTATACTAACTATAAATATAAATTATAACACATACATTTAATCAAAGTAAATAAGAAAGGTTAGATTTTCGATTATTAATTGAAACGAATTCCATCAATTTCCTGTATATTATTATATCCTTTCCATTTTATCCCCTGCCTCAGTTCACAATAGAACCGGAAAGTTAAAATGGAAAATAAATTGTATCGTACAGCTACAATTTCACGAATACGGCCTTACAGGAAAAAACTTGATGTTTTGAATTCTGTATCCGCCAATAGATGAAAAATCATGATTCTGAATGGATTACATTATATGGATTTAAAAAAAGTCAATATAAAGATCAAATTTTCTTATTTCTTTGGTAAAGTTCAATTTAGTAAGAAATACTGGTGAATTGATTAAAAAAATAATATTCAATTATTGTTAATATTTAAGGAAATATTGATTCATTAACACGAACAAATGTAATAATTTAATCTACGTTATGTTCTATAATAGGGGTAGCCAACTTTTGTGTACCTAAGATCTAGGCGTAGTCTAATTGAGGAGATTTTGTGAAATACATGCTATGTTTATATATCTACCTACGTAGAAATAATATAATTATTTAGTATATACCTCACGATTGACCAAAATTGGCTTTGCGATCATTATTGATTTTCATAAAAATGATGATTACATAAATCCATTTTTTGTAAAAAAAAGTGTAATATTTTTATTCCTTATATTGGATGAAATGAATCGCCGGAAACTTGATATGCATGGCCTTATTCTTTCGTTGTGTGCCATTAACTGTAAGTGGCGCAATTTGATGTTCGATGCTAAATTGGAGTAGAACAAGCGAAAAAAAAAAGGATTCGCTCTGTCTAGACATGCTTTGCATGAAATATTTCTTTGCGGCTATTCGCAATCATTTTATTTTTTCCATTCTATTCTTGTATCATATTGTGTCTTTTGATATTTTTCCGAGCGAGCTGGCTTTCCATCCACATCCTCTCGCACATATTGGAAAGGACGATAAGTCCGATGTTTTTGCCGGCCCTGGGTGCGAGGACGACCATTAGCGTTTTCCCATAAAGTAACCATGGCAGCAGGGATCCAACCAAGCCTCCTTATCTCGTGCAGAAATTTCGTAATCCAGGCGACACACCGCGAAACGTTATTAATTTCATCTTCTGCACAAGCAATTTTGGTCTATGCACTCGCAGCGAGTGGCAATCTTCGTTGTAAAATTCATCGAACTTAGGATAAATTTAATGGGTTTAAAAAATCCGGTTATTTTGTAAAATTTAATATTTAAATTTCCCGTAAAATAATTGTTGACCACATTTATTTCGACCTTAATTATTTATTTAATTAAAAACGTTAAGACTTTTATGTAGAATCAGTGCGGTCATATTGTAAAAAAAAATGTAAGAAATGATGAAAATATCCAAAGATACAAAATTTTTAGTATTTGAAACAAACTTAAAAAAAAGAATTTAGTATTACTATTAGTTGTTAAATTTCAGGCAATCTTCTTTCTAAAAAAAATGTTCTCTGGAATTTTAATTTTAAATAAATAATTTTTATTTAAGTAAATGGTAAATAAAAATGGTAAAAGTTCAAATTTTTCTTTTTAAATAAACTGAAGAATTGCAGGAATTTTAGTAATTTATTGTAATTATTCAGCACATATTTAAACTGTTTTTTGGATATACTGAAATTTAAAAACAAAAAGCTTTCTTCAGAAAAGTCTGTACGAAAACCAGTTCAAACCAATTTCTTTGATAGAGACAAACTCATAAACCGGTTTAAACCGATTCTTTTTATACATATGATTTCAAAAATTGGAAAAATGGTTTAATTGAATACACAAGCATTTGGAAACCAATTTATTTCAATTTTTTTAACACACAACAATTTAAATATATATATATATAAAACCCATAATTAACAGCATGTCTTGTAACAGCAATTTCTTCATCTTTCATTAGAATCTTCCAAAGGTGTGTCTTCCATTACGCACCGCCGTTGCAGCAGTTAAACTATTCTCTTGTAAATTCACTTAATTGCTGATGCGATGCACTTGCAAAGCGGAGGCATTAAAACTAGAGAAAGTTTATTCGAAAATTGAATTTATTGCGGCGCCCGGTAATTGCGTTAAGCAATTACGTAACGTTTTCTTCCCCTGCATTGTCGCAACTCCATGAAATATACATACATTGAAATTGTGCAACATACATATATAATTGCGAAGCCATGGACAGAAATGAATTAAAAGCAAAAAAAAGATGAGACAGAGAGAACATAAATTGAGCGACGCGGAAGGCTTTAAAGGGCATCCATTTTACGAGGAGCGCAAAAAAAAATTGCTGCAATGTTGAAAGTTTTTTTTCCACCCCTCTCTCTATATCTCTCATTCTCTTATATAATGTTTTTTTTTTCAAACTGTCGCGAAAGTTTTTGTGCTCCTTGCGAAATCTATAATCCAGCGTATCTGCAAGAACAGTGTTTTAAGCACTGTCACATTAAGTTTGATATATGCATTGAATTTCAGTCATTCCACATATCTGGTAGATCGATGCATTGGATTCTTGCAGACGTAAGTTTAAAACGTTTTCTTTGCTGAGTAAGCAGTTTTTCCGAAACGACAAACAAGAATAATACAATGCATTATTGAAGTGAGAGCTTAGATGCAAACATGATGGTAGTTTCTTACCTATTGCAGTTGCTAGAAGAAAGCTGATGAACAAAAGTGCGCGAATATTTCCTCCTCCCATGTTGCTAGTTCCTGTATCCGCCATCACTTTAAGAAGCTTATTAATTATGCTATATACTTGATTACTTTGCTTAATATTTAGACTTGCGACACAATCTACGAAGAGCGCGCACGGTGTCACTATATTCCTTTAAATATAATCACAGTGGGATAACAAGGGAAAAGTTCTCAAACTATAGGTTTTCTACGCAGTACACTAATTAGCTAATTATTGCTGTTTTATAATTAACTAGAGAGATGAATACAGGAAACACTTATTAATATTATTATTATTATATTATTTATCGCTTTGTTTATTTTATTTATTAGTTTTTTTTAATGAATTGTTTAGTTGTTCCGACTACCGGTTTGATCAGGATGCGAACGAAAGCCCGCGTCTTTGGTTGGAATCATACCGTTATGTGGACGTCGCGACGTCTCGATTACGAGTAAGGCCGGGCGCCGGGATTCGGGATATATTTGCAACGGCGCGCTTGCGTCTCGGATATATATCATCATTTTATTCTATATATTTTTTTGTTGCTTTTCACTCGTTTTGCTCTCTACTTTATTTCATTTTTCATTCATCCGTACATATCTTCTATTATTTATAATAGTGATATTTTTTTCTACATATTTATTTGGAGAGAAACATGCATTTTCAGATGAATTTAGTACTGGTGTATCATCATCGTTGATCCCTCCTCTGACGGCAACCCCAATTTTCCATTTCACGGGGAACTGAGGAAATGGAATTTGTCGGCGTATCAGAAATATTAATTTCCACCCGCCGGGGACGTAGATTTGCATTATAAATATGTATTAGGGAATAATTATTTAGATGTTAATTGCATATTTACAGACTTTATTTACGTATTAACAACCGATTCTGATGTGGATACACATTTTGCTCTACGTTGTTTTTTCTTGTGTATATAATTTCATTTTCTGCGAAATGTATCCATTATGAAAGGATACTTAGCGAATTATTATGAGAGCATGTTTAAGAAGGTATCTATGAATAACCTAATTAACTTACATATTTCATTACAGCCTGTAGCTTGAAGAATTGCGCGAAGGAAACTGTACTTAATTACAAGCGTGCACACTCGCTAAGTTTTTTTTATATAATTAAGCTAAAAACTGACATTAGTTACGTTTTAATTTGCAGCGAAATTTCACAATATCTTTCAATTATTCAATACTTTATATATCAACAGTTTTATATAATATTACATATAATGTTCGTACTTGAATTTTTAATATTATATTGTACTTTATTATCATTATTTTATTCTCGGAAAAAATAGTAAATTTAAAATTACTAAATTTATAAAGTATATTTATTCCTATAACTAAATGTTTATTGACCTAACTCTTTCTATCATTATTAATTAATTAACTAATTATAATTTATTTGTAAATATTCAATCTCTGTTCTGTTTATATATTTTTAATTATTCTGATTTTCAACTTAAACTAATGACATTTTTTTTATTTTCTTTTTCATTTTTCTGAAACAAAAAACTATACACAAATTATATTATTTCTAGGAAAAGTCCATAATCAAAGGAAACTTGTAGACAAATATATTTTTATTTCTTGCTCTTATTTATTTAGATCAGAGGTCTCTAAACTTTTTAGCCTAACAACCACAATTACTCCTCCATTAGGGACTTAATGCACAAGTATTAAAAAATGTTTTTTTAATCAATCAATATAAACACATAATACGTTTTTTTAAATAAAATTTTATAGATTTCAAATTATATATTTCCAAGTATAAACAATAAATTTCTTTGTATTTAACACTAAGTAAAGTTAATAGACAATTTACATATGTGTAAGACAGGGGTAAATTACCCCAAATGGGGTAAAAGTATATTCTTGTGGTATTAAGGACGTTCAGCAATTAAAGTTCTATGTATCTTTAAAACATATTGAAATTCATCCTTCCCCACCTTGAGACAAGTTGGCAGCAACACGGGCCGCAACTGTCCCTAGAAGCGACGTTATATAACGATAAATACATTTCAATAATGAACAAATACATATGATACTTACATAAGTTAATAAGATATAAAAAGATGAGTATAGAGAGTGAGAAACATTACATTATCTAATAAATTTTCAATGCGATAATATACGCTGAATTTGAGTTTGAGAGCATTGGATTACAGTCTTTTTATATTACCTATTATATATATAAATAATATTTGTAATATTTATATAAAAAATACATAATTAAGCAATGATTTTTCGCCCTAATATATTTATTATTTACACTTTCATTCAGTTTCATCAAATTTGTAAAAAAAAACGATGTTTTTTTGCGTTAATATAAGCATGAGGCACTTCATAAAGACATAAAATTGATTAAAATTTCCTATAAACGAGAAAGAATATAATATTTTTTTACTAAAGTTCATTAATGTAGAGTGTACTTTTTAAAAGTAAAACATCAATCAAATTTAATTAATTGCTTAAAGTTTACAAATAATAATACAAACACTTTGTGCCCATCAATTTTTTCTAAATTTCTTGTACCTTTTATTGAATTTTTCTACTTTACTTACATCAAGACAAGCAATAAAAGACATACATATGGTTTACTTTATCTAAAATCTAAATATACTAAATTTATTATAATTTAACAATATAATCAACAAAAATTGAATCACAAAAAAACATAGTTAATTAAAATTTTGTTTGTTAAATTTTAATTGAATTACATGTAATTAAAACAGGACCAGTAACAAGACACCTTAATATGTTTGTATTATTTATAACAGTAGTAAGCAAATGCGGCTCTTTTGATAAGAAATTGCGGCTCCAATGTTTCACAGTGGTGGTTAGAAAAGCTTTTCACTAGTAAAAATAGCCACTGAAATTCTACGTGCGGTTCCTTGCACTGTTTTTAACAGGTAAGTGGCTCTTTGCTCCAAGAAAGATGCCGACCCCTAATCTGCAAACTAAATATTTAACTAAATTAATTCTGAGTATTTATCAATATTATAAACATTTTTTTTTCAATTACTATTATTATTAATTATTAATTGAATGTATGTATAAAAATAATAAATAAAACCTACCATAAACCAAGAAAATAAACACTGCACGTCATGAACTAATAATATGAGAAAATCAATTCGATACACAGAAAACGTTTCTACTTTTTTTCTCTTTTGCTCTCGGGATGTTAGTGGACCACGACATCGTAACATTTTGTCTGTTTGGCTCTGTGTCAAAAAAATATATACTACAAGACTTAAAATACAAGGAGGATGATCAAGAAGGCCTGGTCTTTTTCAATTGCACGTAAACGCGCACGTACCTAATCATCACTGAACCTGAAACTGAAATTCAATGCGCACGTCTGCTACTTCTACACTTGTAACCGATTTCTTAAAGAATTGCTTTAACTTTTTTATTTTATTTATTTTTTGTGTAAAATAATACACGCCATTTCCTTGCCAAATGAAACCCTGAATGTTTCACAAAATATATAGTATCATAGTTTACTATACAACTACCAAATAAATATATATTTTTTATTTATAAAACAATTTTTATAAAATATAATTAGTTATTTTTCTTTAAAACAATATTTTTGAATAAATTGTAACAAAAAATTAATTTTATATGAAATATATCAATTAACACCTATAAAGTTTAGTAATAATTTTAATTGGAACTATTGAAACTAATTTACAGAAATTAAATTATTAAGTTTATTTTATTTGAAATATTATTTAATAAATAGAATCAATTGAAATTATTGATTTTCAATATATACCAATTATCACATACTAAGTTTAGTAATCATCATAATTTGAACAATTGAAGACATTAATAAGTGTAAAGTTATTTTTTAAAAGCATTTTTTTTTATTTCAAAAATTATATTAATAAATTGAAATAATCTAAATATTTTTTATGAAGCTTATTAATTAGATAATTGAAAACAGTAAATAGAATTTCAAATAGTGATGAGAAGATTAATGATTTAAGCTTGTCACAGTCGTTTTTACCTTCGAAGATTAGTCCAGTCCTAATTATGCCGTTGATTAATTTTCACTCTCTATAATCCACCCACTAAAAGGATTTGTTTATAATTTGTAGTTTACCTAATTTAGAGCTCATATATTTTAAATTTGAACGTATTACGTATGGATTATAATGTTAGGATTAAATTAGATTACTTGGATCTAACCCTATTCCAGGAAATTCAAATGTTACGTCATATGTTTTACATTTATTACTTTAATACACATTAAAGTAATTGATTTGATAGTAATCTACAAAAAATTGAGTATAAATTGTTAAAGTTAAAGCTCAGCATTTAACTATAAGTTTGTGTTTTTTTTTATTGAAGAAGAAAAAATGATATTTTTTTATTCAAAGTAATCCAGAAATTACCATTAGTTAATTAAATTAGTTACAAAAATATTGTTATTAAAAGTAGATTTTTTCTTATGATTTCAAATCTGGATTAACTTACAAATATTAGCAGATATTTAAATGCATTTATTATGAATAAAATAATGTAATTAGAAGATAAATTGTGATTTCTGAAGTTTATATGATTCTAATATATAAAGTTATATATAAACATAACATTTTATGCTGCATTAAAGTAATGTAATAAATGAATACGAAGTTATATGGTATAGAATTATTAAGTTTTGGAACATATTACGTACGTTGGAAATTAGCCAAGTAATGTCCAGCATTTCCATAGAGGAGGGTTCAAAATGCAGAGGGAACTATGGGAATTAAATTAAAGTGTATAGATCTTCACTGTATGCAGCAGTACATAGACTCTGCATTTCTCATTTTCCGATTTCCTTTAAAAATGTAGCTTAATTTATATGACAAATTATATAAATGCATTTAGAAAATTGATATGAAATTAGTAAATCTTTAATATTTTATAAAATTTTAATTATTTTTTAATTAAATATCCAAATTGGAAATAGTAGAAAATTATAAGTTTAATCTAAATATGTTATATAATAAATAGTATTATGTAGAAAAGTTAAGTTAAAACAAATTTAAATTGAAACAATCTGATGAGCAAAAAAATAAGATTTTATTCTTATCTAATAATTAATGATAGTAATCGATTTGTTAATTAATCTTCAAAATAATCTTAATTAGTTCGTCCAATTTCTTGTATATTTTTTTAACTTTTACTTGATAAATTTAAAGATTGAGCTTTTCAGGTTCTTTCACTGTATTTGACTTATCTATACATAACATCTTATTAAAGCTTTGTTATGCTACAGTCTAAAAGGCGTAGGATACTACACACACTAAATGATACAAAACTACGAAGAGACAAATTATTTTTATAAATTCATTAACAAAAAATGTGTTTCATAACTGATTTTCAAAAATGACATTAAGAAATAAACAAATTTACACCATTTAGTATCAATGATTTATTTGTTAACCCGGACAAACAAATGATCCGATTATTAAATATTAAATTTATACATATTTTGAATGGAAATATACAAGTCGCCGTATTTGAAAACATATGAAATTATATTTTGATCCATTCTATACTGCCTGCATAGAAGGATGGAAAATATAATAAATTTCGATGATATTGCTTTTATTCGTTCGATGCAAATCCAGGAAATACATCATATTGCAACCTAGAAAAATTCTGATTTAATAAACGAATAGCTAAAAAGGTTATACGAATCCAAGTCGGCTCATCTTTCGTTGACTAAATGGATAGATTTTCTGTTTCATTGGTTTACCTAATCTATACAGAAGTAACAAATATCTTTAATAATATGAACTTATTCGTACTAGCAAACAGGATACAATACAAACATCATACATTAGTAAAAAAAATAAAGGATTCTATCTAATATAAAATAATAACAAAATTTGTGGAAAATCTATGAAAGCATCATAAATAATTACAAATAAAAAAATATGAAATAAAAATCAACATGAATCAAATCACCTATTGTCAATAGTCCGTTGGAACTATTGACAATAGGTATTTTCGCGTTAATATAATATATTGTTTTATCCTGTTTCCATACAAATACGGATAGAATTGATTTTTTTTGGAAATGATGTCACAAATTGAATTGACGCAAATTGAGACAAAGCACACATTGTAGATACTTGTTTAATTGTCATATTTAGATGAAAATAAATATTTTGTTAACATTTCCTAATCTATCAAGAAACTAATATTACAAATAAGAAAATTTAGTTAATGATATTATTTATGTAATTCTACATATATTTTAACAAAAAGTTGCTTAATTTAGACCACCTAAACAATTGGTAAACTATCAAATAATTAATATTAATAAAATTTAAATCAAAATATATTTAATGTTATAATTTATGTAATTTTCTATCTATTGTAACAAAAAAGTTGCCTAATTTGGACCATTTAAATTAATCGAAATAATGTTAAAAAAGAAAATATTCATAATGAAATAAATTATGTATTTTGTTTCTCTATTGTAATTGTGGTCCAATTAATATAAATTTCTGCTATATATTTATATTATAAACAATTAATTGATGTTATTTATTTTAAATAATCTAGATTAAAAGTTCCTTTCGACCAAAAGACAATCGACCTAAGTATTTTTACACTTTGTTACTTAATAAATTATTCTAAGACTTTATCTTAAAAGTAAACAAGTGAAATATTGTTTTTATTGATTTACAAATGTGTTTCAATAATTAGGCAATCAAAACAATCTACATTTTAATAGAGCAAAATAGAAATAAATTCTAAAAAAAATAACAAAAAAATATTAAAGTCCTCGATTAGTCCGATTTCAAACTGTACTGGACGAAAACGCACAATGCGTATCTGTTTATAGATAAAACTATAATATAAAGTGGTTTATATAAAAGTGTAAATTATTGTGTGTATAAACTTTTCAAATGTTTACATTATTAAGTATTCAATCTGATGGTTCTGTGAACTGTTTTCCTGTATAAAATTAAATTCCATAATGTATGAAATTCAAGTGGCGTTTGTTGTAAATATCCACGATTTACATAATGTATTGAATAATCAGCATTTAACTTTGGTAAAACTTGTTTGCGTTTCGGGTTTTAGTTATAATCATCGTATATAAAATTCATTGCGTACACACGTATGATACGAGTGCGGAGACCGGTGATAAATATTCGCTAGGTAAAATCTCGATCATCAAGTTGTTTTAACTTTAATTGCATTCTATTATTCATTCGACTCGTGTGTACGTATGAGTTCGAGAGAGACATATAGAAATAGATGTAGTGTAAAGAGAGTAAGAGATAAAGGGAGTGAGAGAGTTGGGATAATGGAGGAAGAATTAAATAATTTATAAATGCCTTTATTTAGGGATGTATTGCAGTGACATTAATGAACTTGGTACAGTGGAATACACAGCAGTCGGGGAGTTTATAGCCCAGTCGGGGTTGGGTTTACAACAAACATTGACTTTAGTCATCAACGAGCGTAAAATATTTTCATCTATGGCAGAACAACAAACGACAACAACCACAAAAATGTCCAATCAATCGACCGACAATTTGCCAACGCATCAAAAACGCTCCATCAATATCCGAAAGATAATCTAATGATTATTCATTGTCGGTTTACCGACGGCGGAGCGCTTCCACCTTAAACGCCGCCCGTCAATCATCCGAATGTGCGTGTCAGAAACACCGACAACCTCATGATGACACCTTAGCATCAGTCCTAAAAAAAAGGAAATTCGCACGGCAGCCTACTACTACTACTATTCCATGCCTTTAACACCGAATCCTCCCTACACATCAAAGCATGAATAGTAAAACGCGAAGCACGAAACTACTTCGTGCTCAATGGTAAGATATTATTCCGTCTTTATATATGTAGCTGGCATAATAATCAAACATCCTTTCATGTTCAAGTGTGAATCTAGATATCTCAAATGCAGTTTAAGAACGATTTAATTACAATTCAATAATGATAATTGCACTTATATAATTACTTCTTAATCATATTGGAAACATAAAATGTATTTTGAATTCTACACTACAGCGTTTCTCAACATTTTAGTATCGGGACCCAATATATTTGTTAATAGTACTGAGATCTTATTGAAAAGAGCTTTGACATAAGATGACAGCTGTCATTTTTTAGTAGTACCTCAAATGCAGTGTAATAACATATTTAATTACAGTTTAATAATGGTAATTGCACTTACATCATAACTTGTTGATCATATTATAAACAAAAAATGTAGTTCTTAATAAATGGTGTAAACTTTTTGAAGATAATACTATATAGCAGCGTTTCTCAACATTTTAGTAATGGGACCCAATATATTTGTTAATACTACTGAGATCCAATTGCAAAGAGATTTGACATAAGTACCTCAAATTCAATGTAATAACATACTTAATTACAGTTAATGTAATGTAAATATATTGGAAACAAACATTTAGTTTTTAATAAAAAATGTTGTACTCTTTTTTAATATACTATACTACATAGCAGCGTTTCTCAACATTTTAGCAGCAGGACCCAATATGTTTGTATATAGTTGTAGTGCGATTCAATAGCAAAGAGCTTTGACATAATATGACATTTTTATATTATAAGGTCATTTTCACATTTGAATGAGCGGGAAATTAGAAATAAATGAGGTTAAATGCATGATGAAAGTAACAAATGCGCGCAAGAACAAAAGCGCGCATTTAAATAACCACGTTTTCAGTACACTTTTTTCCTGCGCGCTGTTTTCAGGTCACGAAATGCATGTTTTGCAAAGGGAATTCGAATGTTTTAATATTGTCTAGTATTGTAAATGTATTTTCTTTGTATCCTCTATATGTATTAGAACCAGAATTTTTGACCCACGATTTGAATTTGCGAATTTTATTTTTTTGTATCCTTCCTTGGAAAAAGGTTTCACATATAACGTGTAAAATTGATTCAATAGGACGATAACTGTCTGAGATCTTCGATTAGCCTAGAAGTTAAATAAAATTTCCATATAAATACCATTGATACACCTCACTTGATCTTTTATTCAAGTAAGGTAATATCATTACAGATACATCAATTCTTCAATATATTTTAGGGTCAATTTTGTAACTGTTTTATTTTGCTGAAAAAAACACGATCAATAAATTTTTGTAAGTTTTCTTTTGTGGACAAAAAAAAATATAATTAACATATTTTACAAGTATTGTATTAGATTTGTCAGTATTCTATAGCAGCGTTTCTCAACCTATGGTATATGACCCAAATTTGGGTCACCTGTCATTTTAATATGTCGCGAAATGACAGCTGTCTTCTTGTGTAACGAGTAACTATTGAAATACATGCGTATGAGATATGCGATGTCTACGCATATTTTATAGATTAGCTAGTCGTTTTATGAAATACTTAAGCATTTTATAAAATGATAAAATAGAAAATACAGTTTTTAATGGGATTAATTTTACTGCAAGTCTCAAATGGGAATCATCTTACCTATCGCAGATCAGGTTAATATAATATTTGAAGCAAACTTTAAACGTATTCACATATTCAGATAGAATTGGCAAGAAAATAACGATGATATGAAATACGGGCTAAGGAAACTAATATAAATATATATGAAAGTTTGCTCAGAAGTCAACATGCAAAAAACAAATAGAATATGTATGCAAATATAAATATTAACAAGTTAATCAAAAAATGTGTACGTTAATGTGAATATTAATTATTTTTACTCACTGAGAATACAATAATACTAATTAAATAATTTGTTATTTGGAATAAAGTGAATAAATTTTGTTACATAACAATTTCTTCTGATTTTTATACGAAATTCTCGTTGTGAATAGAAATCAGTGTGGACTTGATGAAATCCTTTGAAAAAATAGCAGCACTATTTTTTATTCACGTATATTGTTATGCCCAGTTATGATCGATGATGGCGAGAGCAGAAGTAATTCATACACGCTGAATTGTATGTTAAAAAACAACCACGACCTTCGTCGAAAGCAGCTGCGAAAACGAAAATTGTTGATGTTTGTGTGCCAACGTTTCGCAAAATTTTCCGACACATCCGGCTGCGCCTGTACACAGGATGAGGGAAGCCTGTTTCCCTTATCTGATGATGTGTATGTTTTTGTAGGATCGCTGAAAACTGTTGTAATTATTTACGCACAGAATAAATGATATGTATTTAACAGTTTGTCAACAATCTATTTGTATCAAAATTTGTCAACAATTTACTTGTATTTATGTCAATGTTAATTCGTATTTAATATACGAAATGGATTTTTTTTAAAGGAAGCAAGAAGTGGATTTGAGTTTAATCCGTATCATATGAATGCTTTCATATTAAAAATCGTAATTTAATATACGATATACGCATTTGAATACGTAATGTAATTGGATTACGGAAAGAGGGTGGAACGTATTGCGGTGATTAAAACATGCAAATAATCGGTGTCTTTGATGGCGGTGTCTACTCGAGACTTCTCGAGGTAAAGCAACAAATAATGAGAAGATAGCTGGAAACGTGATAATAATTGATATGGCATAAAACCTCTTTATTTAATTGAAACGTGTCGACTTGCTCTTGTATTGCGAATTTCAGGTTAACCGTTATTACGGTTTTCTCTAAACGTAATGAATATTTCATTTATACCAAATAATTTAGTTTTAACAAAATCCATTTTATTAATCCATTTTTTGTATTTATTCATTTTATAATTTTTAATAATCTACATTATAACAAATATAATTTTACTAATAAAGTGAAAAAAAAAACTATTCAAATCAACCAAGTATATTCTAATTAAGTATACTTATACCTATAGTTTATAGGTCTAAGTTGGCTCTTTTGATGAAAAGTCGTAAAGCACTCAAGAAACGGGGATACGTATTATACTTGCATAAATAATGTCTTTTTCGATATTGAATAGTTAATTGTTACAGAATATAAGATTTTTTATATTTTTCCAAATCTTTAGCGAGTAACTTTATTCGTAAAGTCTAACATTTCTATACAATTTGTAGTCATTTGAGCATTAAAAAACAATTGTCTGCGTATTATACATGTGTATAAAAAACGTCATTTTTGATAAGAAAGAAATGCTCATACAGGAATGATAAAGTGTACATTTCTGAACGAGCATTCAAGTTTCAACGCCAGCTTCAGAATTGCATTTCTGGATGTCAGGAATTGTACAAAAAAATAGCAAAGCCATCGCAAAGTTCAATCACTGATTATATTATTATAGATAAAAAATCAACATGCGAGGTTGAGTCTAATTTTACTTGTGAAGAATCATTATCTTCAGTACATAGATCTGATATGCTGACTATATCTTCTAGTGATGAAAGTGATTTCGAACCAGTTCGGAAATTATGCGGGACACTCTCATATAGCGACGATAATTCTAAAGAAAAAAATGTGAAGAAAGATTAACTTTCATAAAAAATTTCTGTATTTTTTTTGTAAAATTTTTCCGTATAAATTTAGAAGGAATATGTTAAGATTATATTTTTCTAAAATTTAATAAACCCTTTTTATGCGATTTTCGGTATATTGTAACTCCTTGATTTATTTTTATGCGGTTTTAAAAAACGTATCCTTTATTTTTATACGTGTGTCTAGTCCTTTTTTGTGCGATTTATTTTTATGCGTTTTCCTGTGGAACGTATCTACCGCATAAAAAGAGAACCAAGTCTATTAATAAACATGTTCAGCTGTGACAAATATTGAGAGTAATATTTTAATGTTTATTAATAAATACTTTATATAATTAAAAGTTGAGATTATATACGAATTTGTAAGTTGAACAAATATATAGTTCAAAATCATCATGCGACTACTTTCATTCAGTATATTATAATCTGATTTAGGTAATTTGTACTAGTATTATACAAGAGTACAAAAATGTATAATGTAGTGATAATCATCAATATCTGAATTTTAACTTTACAAAGATCATCAAGAAAATGAATCGTATAAAAAAATATTTTAGAAATTCTCAAGAAATAATCACATAAAATTATAAGCAAATCAAATTATGTTAAAAATGACAATTTCGTTCGAAACAAAACTTATCATGTTACATAAATAATATTCTGAAACTTCGCTTTAATTATAATGAAAACTTAGACCACTACAAAAGGATAACGTTGAGTATTCCGTCTTCAAGATAATAATCCTTACTAATTTGTAATTAATGTCTTATTAACGTCAGCATATCCGTTATACAATTTTCACAATAGTATTTGTTAATAAAATATTATATTACAACATCAAAATCGGAAATTTATTACGAAATTTTAAGGTATTCCCGCATATTTTTTTTATACACACATATTGTTTTGCTACTTTTGCAAAAAAATTATACATGCGTTCCATATGTATAGTAATTAAATGCGGAAATGAACAGGTTTTCGGTGTACATTAATCGTGCACTCCCTTCCAAGATTTTTTTTCTCTCTGCGGCTTTATTTCCCTTTATCCGCGGTTATCCTATATCACGTATTCATCCCATATTTTTTTTGATATTCGTTTCATTCCGTTCTATTTTTTGTAAAAATATTTTTTTTGTTATATTATATTTATAACACCTGAGGGTTTTAGTTTCGTTGCATCATTTTTACTTTGAAAATTTGTGTCATATTTTTTTTGTTGATTATTATTTGTATAGAGATATTGTCCACTATTACTAGTATTAATGAATTAATAATTTTTTTTGTTTAATATACATAACCAGGCTTAATTTTATTATTTACAAACAATATTTGTACATTATCGATAATATTAAGTTTATAGTAGTTTTGAAAATATTATACCTGATCGGCAACATGCGGCTCCGAAGCATTATCTGGCTCTATTTATGCGGCCCTCAGTTCTTAGAACTATGTTCAAAAATTGATCATAATAGAACGTGCGACTCTCTAGACTTATTACAATAAATTATTGTAATGATTTTTTGCTCCAAAAACGTTACTTATCCGTGAATTAGATCAACCTAAGTTTAGTCTTGTTAAACTTCGTAAAATTCACCTTGTTTTTATACATTTGTCTCTAAGTTAAAGTTTTTAAAAATATTAGTTTTCTTTGAATTTTCTTGCTTTTATTTATTCCTCTGTATATTTTAATTAACGATTCATTAATTTATGTTATAATTAGTCAATGTGTTTTTGTTTATACGGCTAGATTTGTTCTAAGGTTACTATGGGATATAACTCATAACTCGGTTTAATCCTTAACATAAATAAGATATTCTGTTTACACTATTCATCAGAGGGTGGTAAGTTTCATGATAAATTGGAGAAAGCGAATGGTGTTTGATAGTCGTTACGTTTCCGACTTCAACACAAGGAACATCCGGAACCTTCGGCAATTCACTTTCCACCTATTCCTGGGTTAATATTTCAAAGCTTATCCAATCAATGCTTCATAACATTTCATAGCTAATTCAAACAATCAAAATGATTCAATTTTTTTTTATTAAAAAAAAAACGCTGAAAACTTTAATAACTATTATTAAAAAGCCATTACATCACCACCCTCGACTAACACGGTTAAGTCTCAAAGAACACGGTACTTGAGCTACACGGAGTCTTGAATAACTTGTTACACGATGTACTTTCATTGTGCGGTTTCTTTAAAGGATCAAAACATCACTTTTCGCCGTTGAGCAAAATGTGTATAATTTAGTTAAGAACTATATATTGAAATAAAAATTATAAACCTAATGACCATTTATATATGGATCTGGAGTACCATATAATGCGATTTTATATAACATGGAACGAATAAACCGTGTTATTCAAGTTTTGACCATAAATGTGTTAGATTTAGCTAATGAAAGATTAATAAGAAATTAAATTAGAACATTATTATTGTTCAAATAATAGAAGAGTTTGGATAAGTTAGTGGATTAGATAGTAGATATACAGTGGTACCTCGACATACGAGTTTAATTCGTTCCGTAAACTTGCTCGTAAGTCAAATTGCTCGTATCTCAAAGCAATTTTCCCATTGAAATTAATTGAAATGCCATTAATCCGTTCCTCTTCCTAAAGTTGTCAAACCAGCCCCGACTGGCTTTAAACGAGTGTTCCGATTTCTTGTTTGTAGAAGTGTGTGAGATCTGCTTCAACAAATCACCGTCAATTGCTCGTGCCTTCTCACACATGATGCTTAGTATTAAGGTTCCTCCTTGAAGTTGCTTCTCTGTCACCCACACCATCAGTAATTTCTCCATCTTTTCATGGAGAGAAGTCCGGAGCTTAGAAATTATTGTAACGACCTTAGCTGGCGTTATATCCTTTATCAACTCATTTTGTTTAAGCACAGTACATATCATTGATGTGCTACGCCAGTACATCTTCCCCAAGTCAATTACTCGCACACTTTGCTTATGTTTTTCTATGATTTCACGCTTTAATTCAATAGACATCATCTTCTTCTTCGGACCAATGGTTATAAAAATAAATGTGATAATGTTTTGTAAATGTACAAAAATCAAAAAACGCAAACCCAACTTATCAAAAATGCTACGAAAATGAGAGAAACAAGCACACATACAAAGATCTAGTCTGAGGTGGAAGAAATTGTTAAACGCTGCACACGTCTCTCAAAACACTCGTATATTAAGGCACTCGTATATCGAGGTACCACTGTATTCATATTTAGTTCATGAACTGTGTTATTGTATATTGAAACGTTTTGAAATTCTTTCTTTCAGGTGGATTCAACGGATTCGTGAAATAATCCTAATAATTTCCATATCATATTCATTTTAATTTAATTTAATATATTGTTAATAATTAATCATAAATAAATAATTGGATTTAATTATTATTATTGTTAATTTATTCTATTAAATACGATTTTATAAATGATTGTAATTAAATATTGATAATTAATTTTCTATAATTATAAATTTGATTTTTTTTTTCTTTGTATCAGTTGTAAAATTTAATCCATGATATTTCCAAATATAAATAATTAACTAATTTTATTGAATAAATGAATTTTATTGAAAAAGAAAAAAACATTATTTGCAAGTCAACTGTGAAATTAGTATTTCGATATACATTGAATGTGATTTTAAATTTATCAAATTGGCTGCGAAATAATTGGCACTAATTAATGTTTTCAATTTACAAATTAATATTTCAATTTCATGCTGTTAATCAATACGTGCTTGAATATTTTGTTACAAACACGAACTCCACATGCATTTATTAATGTAATTTAAATATTCAATTTTTGGTGTTTGAAAAATGTATGGTAGATGTGTGAAAATTGATTGGACTGCATATAAATATATTGCAATCTGTAATTTATCAATAAGATGATTCCCGGCCGTTATTCGAGCTTCCTAAATTGTTTCCACTATGCATTATTAGTTTACTTCACGTTTTTATGTCTTCGCATCAGTCTTCTTCTGCACACCGATTTATCTTCAGACACCTTACACTTAGCTAGTAAGTACTTTTTCTCTCTTGATTTCAAATTCTCTCCATTTTACTTCCCCATCTCTGCTTCCTGTACTCGCAGCAGCAGACGTCCACTCCATTATAGTCATACCAAGTAGTTTGCTCTCGCGTTATAAATATGATATTTATAAACAAAACTTTTCCTATATGCATGTAAAGTATGAAGTTTACTTATTCGATATATACCTGAGTTACGTGATCTTTTAGTTATTATCATCCATCTTTTATATAAATAGATTTTTCATATTACACACTCAAATATTGTTTATATAACTAAAGTAAATATAAATGCATGGTATATAATTGGGATGGCTAAGTATGAGCTCATTGAGAGCCAAATTTGTTATAAGTTTGACTTTTATATAATAAAAAGTCAAACTTATTTTTATCAAATAATAAACAAAATACATTGTACACAAACATATAAAAGCTATTAATTGTAGTCTTTCCACCCTATTATCAAATTTTTCAACAAGATATTTTTTCTTTCATGTTCTTAACATTTAGTAATTTAAGTAATATATGAAGTTTTTTTTATGAAAAATTGCATCTAAAGATATCTTGTAATAAAATTGGGATCAAAAAAATTACGAATTTTCTATTCATTTTTGGAGAATTGACTTTTATCTTCAATTTGCATATTTTATGATCGAATTAGTTTCCGCACCATTCAAAACAATATGAAAATATATTTTTAGGGAAAAACAAAAAATTTCAATATTTCTAACAAAATTTCATGATTTTGTATAAATCACACCCATTGTGAAAGGTGATTAAATTATACGTAATAATAGTACATTTTCAGCAGTGACTTTTTTGACAGCTCGTAGCAGATAACTATTTATGACACCAAAAACCAAACAATGAAAAGGTGAGACTAGGCGCCGTAACAAAAGCGCGCAAGACAAAATCGCGCAATACCAAAATCTCGCACTAAAACGACCACGTTTGGATGTATTTTTCAAACACATCCAACCAAACTACCCAAACTAAAGGCGTTTTCGTCATCCCGCTTTTGTCTTGAGCGCTATTGTCGCGTCATCATGAGTCTTATATTTTAAATTTGCACATTTAACAAAATGTTCAGAATGGAAATATTGAAGCTAGATTTTGTTCAGCAAATCCATTCGAAAGATGGTAATCTTCAGTTTACAAGCTATGTTTTATTATATAATTATCTTTTGTTGTTAACTTGTAATTGTCAATAATTTAGTACCAAAAAATTTAAAACTTTTACTATGTAGTAAATTGCATAATGTTGCTATCCTACGTTTATAATAATGAAATGTATAAAAAATTTAATATTTGTTTTGTTATTAAAAAAAAATACTGAAGAATCGCAATTATGGTATAATTGTTATATTTCGATTTATAGAGGAAAATTTCAATTTTACATGATTATTATTGCAATTAAAGGAGAAATAAGTAAAAGCGGAAACCTTTTTGGAGCCATTATTAAGATATTTTAAACATTCTATATAGATCTTATCAATGATATTTTTGCTAGGGATAATTTCAAATGTTTTTATATGATGAGAGATGAACTTTTTTATTTTTGCGACGTCGGGAGCCGCATTTTGTCGTCAAAAGAGCCGCATGCGATTCTACAGTTTCTGGTTGCCTTTTAATATATTATATATGAATTCAGGAGAAATAAGAAACAAAACTATAAAAAAACACTCACATAACCTATTAGTTAATATCATCTGTCTTTTATTTAATTATCTTTTTTTTCTTTCATATTATTCACCCTAAAATATCACCCGGATAACTAAAATAAATACAGGGTGTATATTTCATTATTTTTTTCTTGATGTTACCTAATGCATTAGATTTGATAGTGGCGCAAGCCTTCAAGAAGGGGGACCGGACCAGATAATAAACGACTTTATTCACGTCCGTAGACACAATTATGGGAGTCGAAACTAGGAGGGTGATAGAACACGTCATTATTACATGCCGTAAAGGCAATCATATTGGACCGCACTTATTATTTTTCCGCATCATAAACCATAGTAGACACAAATCATACATTTCCACTCTCGACCTACACACCAGAACCGCGAAACCCCACTCCCTTTAAACCCTCATCCCTCAACCTCCTTCAGAGTTGTTTGCAATAAATATGAAACAGAAACTTTATATTTTATTGGGCGCGTTTTTATTTTCTCTGCAAATACGAAACTTTCTAATGTAATTGTTTCCAGCGACGCAGTAAATACGAAAAATGAGTGCAAAAAAAATAGAAGAGATGAGTAGCAAGTGGAGAAAGTTACGCAATATTATGGATGGTGCTCGAGGCCGTGCACTTGAGGAGCTAATATCGATTAGTTTTTTTTTATGTCGACTTGATGCATCTGCAGTTTCATTATTTCTCGTTGCAAGGGAAAACACGGTAATCCGATGATCCTGTTTATTTTAATTCGTCGATCCTTCCATCCCCTTCATCAAGAAAACAGTCTATGGCAGTAATTGAATTAAGAATGGCCCACTTTTATCAAGGCAAACAATTATATAACACTTACGCCCTATCGATTGAATTATATTGTTTATATATGATATAGATTATACACTTATAATTATACTAATTAATTTGAGTCATTATCCTTAATTAATGAACATTATAAAACAATTATATATAATTATAAGGTTTTTAATAAGAAAGTTTTGTTAAGAAATAATGGATAATTTTCAGGTACAAAAATAAGAAATATCGTTACATAAAAATTCAGGTATTAATTATAATAATTCCTATGGGTATGCTTTCCGAATTTGGACAACCTAACACATTTTTTTTCTATATAAATGTACAAAAATTTAGGAAATTATGAGTATAAAATATGAGCCAATCAGTCCAATTAAAGCAACTGGTTTCCTTGGATGGACCACTGGCTTATTTTTAAGCTATATTAATGATAAAAATATGTTTTAATTTCTAAAGTGATTAATAGCAAAACTTCGTCCATCGGTCCAATTAAAGTAACTTGTATCCCTGAATGGACCATCTTAATCTAAAATTTAAGTTATTTTACCAATATTTACTTCCTTATAATTAGGTACAATTTATTTATAATAATAAAAAATATATTTTAATGAAAATTATTATTAATTGAAAAATGGACAAAGCATATTCATCATTTATAAAATTAATTTCAATACATTTTCATTATTTCATAAATAATGTACAAACAAAAAATATTCTACAATTCATCAGTCCAAATTAGGAAACTTTTTCACGTAATTTCATCATTTTTGGACAAAGTATCTTAAGTATTTATTAAATCTGCTTACATAACTTATTTTAAATTTGCTTTATTTCATAAAGTCCATTTTTATCTGCATTTTTATAAAAGCATACAATACAAGCGATGTATGTTTTTATAAAATAATAAATTTAATTAACTACGCTTTATGATTATCATGTAATCTATTTCCTTCACAGTATATTACGTTAAAAAATACATATGTTTTTCATTTCACGCGATTTAATCAGGATCGGCGTAAGCACGAAACGTAATTTCTCATTTGAATCTATCGAGTCATTATATTTCGTATCACGCTCAGTTAATACGCATTTCAATTAAAACAATTAATGTGATTTCCCTATCGGAAATGGCAAAACATATATATTCGAATAATTAAATTTCGCGCCAGAAATGAAAGAGAGAGAATCGTGAGTAATATCGCAGAACAAAGACCATTTTACCTTTGCTGTTATAATTAATTTAATGCTCGTTTGTTTATTTAATTGGTATATTGTAAGAGTGTTAATTGCATTCGCTCATGGCATAATCTTTGTTGTGTTATACTTAGTAATAATTGCAATAGATTTGTTGTGTTAAGTGTTTGAAATTAAATCGTTTTTTAAATTATACAATTACATTATAACTAATTTTGTGTGTAGTTACTTCTACGATTAGTCCGGTTTCAAACAGTCCGGGGAATTATCCGAACTACGCGAGGATATACCAAATTAGGATTAATAAAAAAATGGTAAAATAATTAAATAATAAATGAATTTAACACATATTATTAATTAGTTTTTAATTGGATTAATAAATTGATGGAAGAATAAAACTTCCATAACAATGTGGCATTTTTTATTGCTATAATAATAAGGCAGAAATGAGTGTATGAATCATAGTACACTCATAATACGGCACGAAATTATGCTTGTTCAGGTAATTCTTTATTTTCAAGCGGGGGGACACAAAGTAGCAAAGTTTCCAAGTTGTTGCAGTTGGAGTGGGTAATTTTTGCCGCTAATTATTCATGCCCGAGATGGATGATTGTTGCACGACAAAACTCCGAGACTACAAGGACAGAACAGTAATTTTGATCTATTTTTAATTTGCATTGAAATGCACCTAAAATGAAGTAGTTTTAGTTTACTTTTTTGTTAATTTTATCAACGTACGAGTAAAGTATTGATTTTTTTTAAATATATAATTTATTCGCAATAACTAATGGAAATGTGGTAAAATATTCCTAATTTATTATTCGGAGATTAAATTACAATATATGATAGTAATAAATGCTCACTGATATATTATTAAGATAATTTAATTGAAGTTTGTTTATTAATTATGAATGAAATCAATAACTTTAATTCATTAATGTAAATTATATTAAACGAAATTATAATGATATATTTATTTAACAATTTTTTTGCCTTAATTTAAAATTATTTCTACTTAAACCATTTTTATTATTTTTTCCTTGTCGTATTTTTTTATATTTATTGATAATAAATCATTTGACATTTGACATAATGACATTTTTATAATTGTAAATAAGAGCAATTTATTAATGACTTACATGAAAATATGTCAAAGAAATAATAATAATTTCTATGCTACTTTGTCTAATAATTTTGTACATCAATCAAACTCAAAAAACTAATTATTGCACGCTTTTATTAATTTATAAATTATGAATGTGACTAATGCATTGAGAGACAAGCAAATATAATCAATTTTCTGGATTACTGTTAGGAAATATTGTATGTAAATGAAACTAATTTACTTGTTAATTAATGATTTTACTAAAATAATAAAAATATATTATTTTTGTGGTTAAAATAATGTCTATATTAATAATAAACCATAAGATATGATGTGTGTGTTGTATTGTAAATAATTATAATCATGTTAAAAATGTTAGAAATTTGTTGTATTTTATATATTTTAATACAATATAATTTATATAGTTTCACATCAATTTGAGTCTACTAAAAAAATGTTTAAAATGTTACTAAGAAATTTTGTACAAATGTGTTGTCTTTTACCTACTCAAATATATTATCAATTCGAAACTTTATATCCTATCAGTTCAGAAAAAATGTTCAAGTAAAGTTACATTGTTTTTCAAGACACATATTTTTGAACATATTTGTGTTTTATACATATATAAAGAGAAATTCAAAATGTTAATAAAAATTAACTTTCGTACATTGTTCACGAAGAAATCTTGTATAACAGTTATGGTTTATATTATGTTAGCCCTTATTATTTTATACATGTTTATATATGTAAGTCATTAAGACTTAGAACTAATACCACTTAGGAAGATCCTATAATTATGTAACTATTCTTAATCAATATTGTTATTCACCATGTTGTGCACAAACTCAAAGGTCCAATCAATAATGACCTCTAATATGTACATCTGCCTAATCACTTAATTATTAGGGAAAGTTAGGTACTATGTTCCCTTACCATATATTGTACGCCAACTATGCTAATTCACTACTATATAAGAGGATATTTATGTAATAAAGGCAGAGTCCTAAAGAGTCAGTGTAAAAGTCATAGTCCTAGCTTGTCGCTATTCTGAGATAGTTTTAGTCTTAGTGAAGAGTCCTCCTGAATCCTAGTTAGACTCATAAAAACCCTAGTAACAAATCTAGAATTAATAATCTTATAAAGAATAATAAAGTGTTTATTATCATAAAAACTCCAACTTTACATCTAGAATTCCTTAAAAACTCCAGATATTCCACAATGTCCAGAGATATTTAAATCCCGGGACACAACAGTATTTTAAATATGTTAAATGTATTTTCGCACATTGTTCTAGATGACATCTTGTACAAAAGTGTTGTATTTTACATACTTAAATACATTAACAATTTACATACTTTGTCACTAGTTTGAAGCTTTCCACTCTATAGAAAGAAAATTGATGAAAACGTCATAAAATTGTAAATTTTTGTATATTGTTCTCGGAGATATTTTATAAAAATGTGTTGTGTATTATATACATAAATACATTAATAATTTATTCAGTTTATCAATAGATCTAGATAACTCTACAAAAAGAAATTTAAATTGTTAATTTATGTTGTTTTTAAAAAAAAAATCTTGTATAATTCTGTTGTATTTTCATTTTTAATTTCAAGATTAAAATTTTATCTAGATTTTCCAGAAATTATATCCGGTTTGTGTGTTGGTAATTAAGAGGAAATTCAATTATCTTCCAGTGAAATATGATTAAATTCATTCACCATATTATCAGAACAATCGATGATTACATCATTTCATTTTTCGACGATAAAAGCAAAAATAAAAGCAATGTCCGTCCGGTAATAGAATTTTCATCGGAACGTAAACCAATAATAGTTGTTATATATGGGAAGCTCATTTAATTAGCGCCTCGTCTTGTGCACATGTAACGAGCTACGAGTATGATAGGGCGCGACACCCTTGCAGCTCTGCAAAGCTGATAACAATATTAATTATGAGGCAAGGCCGAACTGAAAATAAGCAAATTGCTTCAGTGTGACGCCACGTCCGGCAGGACTCATCCTGTCCCAGCGTCGCATAACACCCTTTTTTTTTTGCACACGTTTCCTCCCCTAAATTTATTTTCATCTTTGTCCTAAAGTAATTACTCATATTTCCAAATTAAACCGGAATGTTTGACAATTGTATTTATCGTTTTATTTACCTATTAACTATAAATACCAGCTAGGATTTGTTACATTTGTAAAATGAATAATATATCTGAAAATTAGTATATAAAAATATTTTTGTAATATGAAAATTGGAAAATTTTCTTTTTAGATTCATTTTTGTACAAAACTTAATATTGTATTTGTCTATTTATTTATCTATAAACTACCTTGAGTTCGTTGTTTTTTTTTAATTATGTAACTAAGCAATGTTTGGCAACAAAGATCAGTTAAAATATTTGTTTTTAAATATTATAATCTTAAAACCGGTTATTTGGAATTTGTCTCTTTTTTTCTGATATAAAAAACGTAATGTTAGCAATGTTTGGTAAAACCGGTTTCACCTTAATAACTCAGGCTCGTAGACATAAATAATGCTTTTTATAAGGGAGCCGAGAGTCCTGTTACGAGGACGACTAGTCAAAGAAAAGACATAAAATAATTCATTATTATAGTAGATATGGGCACTTTCCGACATCCTCGCTCTCTAATAAATACCAATATTTTCATCTTTATTGAGAGAATGAATACGCAGCGTCTGAATACTTTCCTACAAACATACAGTGGTGCCTCACACAACGAACTTAATTCGTTCCAGGAGCAAGTTC
>NW_017097814.1:0-3252 GCF_001412225.1 Nicrophorus vespilloides
AGGTTGTGTGTAAGCTGCATGATGACCAGTATGGAGGATATCAAGAACTACTCGAAGGAGTCTTCGAAGAAAGTTGGCATGGTTCAATAAATTTGTTAATAAATTGGAGGAGCCATGTAGATATTCAGTTGCAGATTAATAACACAATTATGTGGATTGATGAATTAGACACAACCCATATGGATATAGCAAGGAAGATGGAACCGGAATAATTGGTAGTATATTAGTTGGTGAAAATTCAGAATTAACTTGAATATATTTAAAAACTTAGATAAGTATTAAAAGCTGCTATAAAATATAATTATATTAATGTACTGATTTTAAATTTTGCTCCAAAGTACGTGAATTATTTATTTGTTTAATTCTTTCAATATTATTTTTATTAATTTGTACCATTTTTTTATATAGTGGTTTGTAGTACATTTAACATACATTCAAGAAAATTTGCGCATTTAGTATCTGCGTAGGGTCGGTCCTCAAAATGGCGTACGATTATTCATAAATGGCTCACACAAACATGCGCAGTTAGTATCTGCGCAGCTAGTATCAGCGTAGGGTCGGTTTCTTCATAAATAGTTCACATAAATTTGCAAACCCTCAATCCGTCAATACAAAGATGTTGACAGTAAAATCATCTGCTGCAAGATCAGCGACAATTGTCATGCACAACGAGCGGACTGTTACTGAGGAACAAAAGAAAGGGATAGCCGCAATGGAAAATAATAAAGAGCAACCATCGAAATTGATTGATGTTGCTCATGACAAGATTAGTTTTCTGGCGATTATGGGCTTAACAACACACGAGAAGAGCAAAGAATTAAGTGGGAAGAAGTCGAAGCGGAAGACAAGATCAATTAAAAGACCAAAAAGATATATAGAAGAAAACTATGACGTACCGTCATCTAGCAGGAAAAAAAAAATAGTTTGCAAAACGAAAGAACTTCTAAAAAATAAGAAGACGAAAACATCACGCACAACGAAAATTTCAGTTAGGAAACGACCATGAATTAAGAAAAAAATCTTCCTCGATTGATGTCAAGGATGTACCTAGCTGTTCTGGTGATGGTCAAAAACCAATAAAAAATAGTCGATGGACGGCTGACTCCAATGATATCTGGTAAATGTCTTCAAGTGAAACGATTAAAGTTGCACTTGAATAATTGTCTTCAGCAAGAAAAGCCAAAAAAATAAGTGTGCGACTGAAAATAAATTAAAAGTTAATTGCTATTATCGATTGTTAATTTTGTTCATAAATGTGAATATATTTATTAAATGATATTATATAATTATATATTTGTTTGGGCAGAAAGACCTATGGTAAATAGCCCTTTGTATCAGTTAACTTTTTTGAAATTATATATATATATTTTTATTTTGTTCTTTTTATTTCTGTATGTTTTTTTTGTACGACTGAGGCAATAAACATTATTATTATTATATATTTGTTAATGAATTTTAATAAAAGAAAATTTAAATTATAGATGTGTTTTATTTATTAATAGTGTGGTGCTCACTCCAGCCCGCTTATATGACGTCACCTACAAGCCCGGTACGGTGCGCCCAACTCCTGCCCGCAGCTGGTATTCCGGGAAGGTCTGATAAGGGCTCTACCTGGTTAGGGTATATAAGCGGCAACATATCTGTCTGTACCCGCTCTATAACTCTTGTCACCTAATTATCAACATATTTTTGGCCTAGATGAGCTGAAAGCTCTCATATACGCCACAACCCCCCCCCTTATAACCATCTAATGTATGTATACACACAACTAAATAAAAATTAATTCTAAGTGTAAAAGTACCCGCTCTCTCTTCTCTTATTTCCTGTCTTCGATTCCGCATATCTTGTGTGTAGTAATAAGCTGTAAGGTTCCCGGTATTATCTCCTAAGTATTCTCTGTATCCTGTGTATCACACTATATTGTAAGTAGCCATGATTTACTCTAATAAACTTTATAGTACGAGCATCTCCAAAATAGTATTATATAATGTTTATAGAACAAGGGTCGGCAATGCGGCGCCCTCCATTCAAATATCTACATTCTATATTTTAGATATTTAAACAAAATATTACTCCTCCCCGCTGCAGTGACCGGCGAGCTCACGCATTTCTAAAGTATGCCCTCCTAATAATAAAGGTTGCCGAGCGCTGTTCTAGAAAAATTGAGCAAGAAATCAGTGAGCTAATTCATAAAACTATAAATTAATATATATTTTCATTGGCGGTTCTAACAATAGAAATCGACTTTTTTTTATATATATTTATTATTTTATTATTAATTATTGTTAATTAATATAAATATGCTGACAGCGTTTCTCAATATTGACTCGCGTTAAATTATGAATGGATAGAGTCTTTTGACGTCTATGAGAGGAACTGATCAAGTAGTCTTACTTCATATTGGTACCTTTCGTACGGCAAGTCGGTTGAGAAACGTTTTTTTAGTGTTAAAACAACGTTTTGCATTGGTTAGGCAAGAAACTACGTTTAGTTTTTTTAATTTGACATAAAACTCTTCTTTAATATAGAGAGAATGAACTTTAATCAATTATATATTTTCCATTTTGCATGATGCGCTCATAAAAATTCTGGTCCTCATCCGCAAAAAAAAACTGAACCAACTGCGATTTCAAAGAGTTTTGCAAACTTCGAAATAAATGGTAATCTGATCAGGGCTATATGCGATATCACTTGTCAACCAACCAACCAAGCTCCAACATTTTTCCACGAAAGATGGAAAACAGGATTTGGGCCTTTCTTTCTTAGATTTTTGTCTCCTGTTTCATCAGTTGTTGATAGTAAAGATCTTATTTTTTTTTTCTTAATTGGTTACTAGGATGAAGCTCAAAATATACACATCTTTGTAATCGCACCAAATTGATATTCTGATTATCTATCAGTTTTCAACGTGATACATTTAACCACTATACACAATTAAAATTGTAGTTTAGTAGGTTGACCAGATGTCATCTTTGGGAGAAAAATCTCCAAAACGGATGTTTTTAAACCAATTCTGACAAGTAAATTCTGTCCAACAATCAATCAATCACTTAGTATCAGCAGAACCTTTAAAGATGAGCATAGTCTCAGATGAATCTTAAATCGAAGAATTAACGAATAAAGTTATGTAAAACCAAGCGAATTTCATTAAATTCCGAAGAACTGAGACTCCACAACGATAGCATCCGACAATATTCCACTGAGTCCCGACTGTACCGGTTTTTTCCTCAAACTTCCAGTCTTTACTATAAC
>NW_017097815.1:0-1623 GCF_001412225.1 Nicrophorus vespilloides
TTTCCATATTCATTAAATCATATTTAATGAAGTACTTAAGATTATGATGCATTTTTCAATCATTTATGGCTTGATTTTAAATTGAAATTGTTTGTATGTATCGAGCCCAACACCGGCTTTGATTTGAAAGCATTGCTCTTCCTTTCGTATTTGCAGTCATTATTTATTAAAGCGTTTTACTGGAATGGCTTTCGACGTCGAGATCGAAAGCTTTAAGTGATCCAACCATACTATGCCTAATGGTTCGTTCGAGCTAGGCGAGTATAAAAATATTTGTATTGGAAGGCCTAGGGAGGTGATCCATCCATCCATACATCCATCGTTATAGGTATATGAATAAATGTTTTTATTTGCTCAACGGATATATCGATTATACAAAGGGAAGTAATTACTGAAAACGCCTGAATATTTGATTCGACTACACGAGCGTTAAATCGTTCGGGCGTTGCATTCGACTGCATAAATGGGGGTGGTAATATCTGCCTGGAGGTGGCGGGGCCTTTGACTGCATACATGGCGCCATTCTAATGCATATTAAAATAAAACACAGTGTATAGTTATTATTATGCAAATGCAATCAATCGCCGTGCATTCAGAGGCTCCTCGACGGCTGCCAATGAATGAATGAAAGCGCAATTTCGTATATCCTATTGCCTATACTGCGTATGCACGTGTGGGTGTATGTATGGGTGCGTCGGTCCGATGAACTATAACCCGGCAGACCATGAAATTGCATTTTCATAAGCAATAACTGCCTACATCTCACTACGTCTGTCTCTCCCATATGTGTTTTTCTATCTCCGTCTCATCCACCCTCATTACTACAATCTTCCATCCCTCACACATCCCACTCACAGTTATGTGTAATAATACGTTCACGTATTAATTGCAGAGTGGAAGTAAATACTCGCTGGGCCCAGCCGTCTCGCCTATCGGAATTCCCCGATCCAATTAAAGATCATAAAGAGTCTATGAAAACACAGCCGGCGGCCAATAAATTAAAAGCTCTTCGACAAACCATAAATAAGTTGGTTTTCCCTCGACTTGGAGAAATTGGAACGTTCGCTAGGATTACGCCTGGTGAAACACGAATAAACATGTGAAATATATATGTGTGATGGAATGAGGACGGAAAGGAAAAGAGATAATAATATATTTTAAAAATAAATTAATGTAAAATATTGAAATTCGGTTTCCGACTTTATGCTGAAACGTCCTCTGTTTCGGAGGGTGCATAAATTACCGTTGCCAAGAAAACACATCTATTCACTCTCGTCATTTGCACATTAAAAACTATTTCCTTGTTATCCTGTTACAGCAATCATTTCTTATTTATCTATATCAATTTAAAAAAAAAAACGTTGACAGTTTTCTTTGACAAATTGATTTTTATATATTTATTTTTCACATGGACACTTTTGATAACTTTTACATGTATAATTTAGCAAATATCGACAATAAATATATAAAAAAACGTACGTAAAGGACGTCACGGAAATGAAAGACAAAAATGACTGATGTTGAAATGTCAGATGATTTGGTCTATGGCTGAAGTAATAAAATACTAAAGTATATAAATAAGATGTAAGAAAATATTATTGATTTTTTTGTATGATTATTATA
>NW_017097815.1:1634-6371 GCF_001412225.1 Nicrophorus vespilloides
AGACTATACTACCTTATTCTCGGTGATAAATGCACGAGAATTAGTTTTATGGATATTTTAGCTTGTAATCGATTTGAGTTACAAGTCAATAACCTTAATCGAGGCTTCGCACGTGTAAGAAATTGGATTAGTTTCTTCGACGACGCTGTATCGACGTGCATTCAAAACTGAACATAATTTTATATCTTTTTCCACACAAGCTTATTGATTTTCCATCTATTCTCCATTGAATTCTGATACTTTTGTATTGTAAAGTTTTATAATATTTATATTCTAAATAATAATTTTAACTTGTTCACTAAATATATATCTCAATATAATTAACCGCAGGTATTCATGTAACTACGAAAAAGTATAGTATACATATCAAACTTGGATACTTGAAAAAATGTAAAATTATTGCATAATTTGAAACTGATATTTGGTTCGCTGTGTGATTAAATTGTGTACAGATGCGTGCATGCATTAGCTATATAGTGTGTATGTGTGTGCCCGGCGCCTCCACCAAAACTTATTACGGGTAATTAATGTTTGAACGCAATCGGAAACGCTGATTGCTGGATCAGAAGCGACCGTAATTACAAAATCGTATAATTATATAGACTCTGTGCAGTTTACAGCAAGTTTGATTGGCTTTTGGAGGGTTTCGGGGCTGTGGGGTTGCTAGGCGGCAGCGTTTGAGAGACCGTAAGGGTAGTGTAGTGTGTAGC
The DNA here is from genome assembly GCF_001412225.1 of Nicrophorus vespilloides. Taxonomy (NCBI): domain Eukaryota; kingdom Metazoa; phylum Arthropoda; class Insecta; order Coleoptera; family Silphidae; genus Nicrophorus; species Nicrophorus vespilloides. The sequence continues at coordinate 2,345 of NW_017097815.1, forward strand.
ACGTTTTGACGGGCTGCGGTGCGACGCGTGTTAATGCAATAACAGTCTCGAAATAAATGACATTCTACCCCCTTGCATCGATTATTCCCCGTGCAATTTGGGGCTTCGGCGCAAGCATTCGCGTCTCCACTGAAATTCAATTCATTACCAACAATTTTTTATTTCTTCGAGTCCAACACATTATTGTTCATATTTCACGCGAAAATCCGAACATATTATTTAAACTGGTAATTCTCAAATTTATATGCACTATAATATTTTTAATGGCCGCACGCGTACACACGTAATAACCATAATATATCTGCATTAGAATGTTGGGGCCGTTCCGCACTTTGATTTTGGGGGCTTTATGGAATCAAATTTATTTCTGGGGGGGTTTTTCCCCCGCAATTGGATTTATAGTTTTACAAGTTTTCGGTACAATAACGCGACACAATTAATCCCCTCGTCGTTAATGGTCCCCGTTTCGTGCGTCCCCCCCCCAATTCCTACAAGGACGGTCTCGGCAATATTTCTCAATTTGCGATAACTTAGTAAAATGCAGTCGCCATCACCCCAAGCATAATCTCGTTTGGACATGATGCATTGCCGTTTCCCTTCTTCACCCTCGAAAATTTTAAACGCCCTCGTAGATATATGCAATATACAATAGTTCCCTTTCACGTATATTATGTACAAGATTTATTTAAAGGAAAGCAAGAAAAAACTGAAAGACTACATATAAATGTGTGTGTGTCTATGTAAGAAAACACATAGGAAGTTTCCGTTTCATTTTATTCTTCTCTGCTGCGAGAAGTTTTGGGGAAGAAAGTTACGATAATTAATGTTTTCGTTTATCGAAGCTTTGCCGAGCAACTTTTGTAATATTTCAAAAACTGATTCCGAGCACTTTCTTTTTTTTTTGCTTTATTGTTTAAAAAGAAAACATATTGCCCCTTATTTTCTTCGCCGTGTTACAATTTTACTTTGAACTTTTCCCACGATTATTTCGCTGTTATTATTTCAATCAATATTGATATAATAACAATTTTAGGGCGGAAACACCTATGATCATCAGCTTTTTATAATTATTAGTTATAAATGCGAGATGTAGTAGAGTTGATAATTTATGAACTTATTATAATGATGGTGGAAAACCAGAATAATAATCTAAACTTTAAATCTATGTAATGTTAAAGTAAGCCAATTAAGAGTTTGTTAAATGTCTCGAAATCAAGTTGTAACATGTATATGTAGCATATGTCTTTAAAGTTAGACTAGTTTTAAGATTTAGATCGCTGATTAAGATAACAATAAGGGCGCATGAAATTCTTAAACAGCGAAACGAAATTGCCTTTAATGTACACGAGATAGCCGGAATTGGCTGCTCGGATTTACGTCAAACACCCTGGGCGATTTTCAATTGCAGTTAATTGCGAAGAAAATTTGCCGGAGGTAATTAAATTAAATGCTACATTATCTTGGGATACGGTTATTGTAACGATCATTGCGACGCGCTTAATTCCGGCTGGATCTGAACAAGAAATCCTTATTTCTGGTCGAGCAAACAAACAAAAAAAAAACACAGAAAATATGTATCGTGCACGATTCAAATTGATTCCGGTTTTATGATGATGTTTGCGGGGGTGGACACAAATGATCCTCGTAATATAAATCCGGGATAATTTCACGGTTGGTGGTTTGGCAACCGTGCAAAAAGGGAACCTAATCGAACAAATACATTACTTGCGGTACGGTACGGTGATTAGAATCAATGCCTCAGATTGTGGTCGCGTTTTGCTACGATGGGTACACCCTTGGACCATGAAATGCCACCCAATTTTACCGCCCTCGAGGCTCGGAGACTCTCATTTCACGTATCTAAAAGCGATCCACTAGGGACACACGCAGCAAATTGGAATACCCACATCCATATATATACACACACACATACCATTGATCGACGAATCCGACGCGACAAGATCAAATAAACCTCAGCACTAGGGAACGCACAAAAAAAAAACGAGGAAAAATCCAATATAAATCTCCTATAATCCACATGTACGGATTCTGATTTAATGCAATGACGCGAGCCACGTAGACGGAAATCCCAGTTGAGTTCAAAATTCTGGATTACATCGAAACTATCTATAAACTTATCTTTTCAGTCTTTTTAATTCAAATACTTCTGTTAACGATTATTATATTATACAAATTTCTGTACGAAATTACATAGATTCAAGTTTAAATATAAATTTAAAAAAATAGAATCGACGAATTGATGATATAAAGTAATATAAGAGAAGCGGAAATATCGTGAAAGAAGGTCGAATTAAAATCGAATTATTCCTTTTATTGTGTCTTCTCGTTTCGGATCCAATTCGAGGCAAATGAACGGTTTTATTGAATTCCTAAGCCGAGCCACATTTCAAATACACAACGACAATGTGCCGCATCGCCTTTTTGCCTTGCAGAATTGCAATCTTAGGAATAACGTCGTTAACGCTAATTGGAAAAAGTCAATTTGATATGAATTTCGCAATTTAAATTGTTCCCTCGCAGATTACTTTCGGCACCGAAGCAATAAATTGCTGTTGAATGGAAAAACATCAATTCCATCCATCGCATCATTAAAATTGTAGTTTAGATTTAATACGACATTATTGATTGAATGAGTTTAATTTCTTCTGGATGTATGTATATAATATTGTTTTTTTTTTCAGATTGGCCCCGGGTTTGCAGCAGACTCAGCTTTCCCAGCAGATGTCGGCAAACAATACTTTGCAAGGCGTTCCGCAGCAGTCGCCGCTAGTTATGCCTGTATTTCCCTTAAGATCAGCTCCTTCAGCTCATACTCCTCACTACTCCCCGTACTCCCCGTCCAGATTCCATATAGACAAACGGTGCCAACATCGATGCACTTGGAAGTGTTTGAGCATAGGACTCATCCTGTTGGCCGTTGCACTCACAGCGATGTTGGCTTACTTCGCCGGTGAGTATTGATTTTTCATTTGGAAGTCGTGTTTCCGTCCGCCCCATCACTGTAATAACAACAATAATATTAATGGATGTCATAATGGATACTTTCGCTAGAACACGGAAGAATCCATTTAAGCCTACGTGTCGGCCCATTTATACCATCAATAATATATAACACTGTTAGTAGAAAAAAATAGAACTATCATTTATGCATACTCCCCCTATTTTTCATTTATTACATATAGTAGTGAACTAGTTTGAAAAAAAAAACTTATATTTACTATAAATACATATTTTTGAATGTAATTCAATTAATCACATTTTATTATTGATTGAAAAATTGGAAAAAAATCAATAGCGGAAGAAGTACAGAAAGTTTCGAAGTTTTAGGAATAAACATATGCAAATGTAGATGTTGTTTCTTTCAAGTCAAAGTTGAAACTCTATTACGGCTGAACGCAAAGACTAAGTTTTGGAATAGGAAGGATATTTCTTTTTTTTACATCGCTTGCATCTACACACACTGCAGATGTATATTGTTTTGAAATTGCAAATATCTTATCGATTATTCGGATGGATAGTTGTGACGATAAATTTAATGATAATTTGGATTGTGTTTGGGAGTCGGGGGTAATAACTTGGAAATTGCATTGCAGCTGTCAGTTCGATGAAGCCGAATATGGATTCCACGAATTGCATATTAGTGCAAGACGTGAAAGATGTGACACACGACCAAATGACACAGGGTTCTGTTTCGACGCAGCAACCGACGGAAGGTATTTAATGCTAAACAGTTTTGCACGGAATTCGGATCACCAAAGAGGATGTATGTTTGTTTGCAGAATCGCTGCCGACGAGCACTGCGGAACACTCGAGTGTGACAACTCATGTCTCCCTGCAGCAGCCGCAACAACAAAGTCAGTCCCAACCCCAATGGCCTCCACTATTGGAATTGCGAGAGCTAAACACCCTACACACCGCCACCATACCGCCATATCAATTCTGGAACTCCGAGTTCCGGAACAAACAGCCGGCGTTCATTCGCTTTAATTTTACACTACCTTGGGGG
>NW_017097815.1:6391-10222 GCF_001412225.1 Nicrophorus vespilloides
GCGTCACACAGTACGACTTTGCCGAGTTTGTGAAGGGCGGAAGGGTGGATCATAGGCTGCGCAAGCGGTCAGCCGACAACAACGATGATGATGATGATGATGACGACGATGACGATTTAGCCAACTTCCGGAGAGGATTTAAATTCGCCTACAACAATAGGAACTTCCACAAAACGGACGTGCTGGATAGTATCTCCACTTCATACGAGGGCACCAAAAAGATCCTCGCCGATTCCGAGCCGAGGGTGCCTTTCTACGTGCCCCACAGCATCAGATTGGATTACGCAGAGGAGTCTTCCGCCACAGATCTCCCTCATCCCACTGTCAACCTACAGTTACAGTTGGACGAGCACGTCATATCGAAACGGGATGCTGAGTTGGAACCCATGCTGGTGAACGTTAGTCTGCTACAGTACTTGTCCACGGGCCGCTGGTTCCTTTCCGTCTACAACGACGAACTCCAACCGCACAGCGTATCCCTGATTATCTCCGAAGCCGAGGGCGTTTCCACCACTTGCCCCAACGATTGTTCCGGTCGCGGATCCTGCTACCTGGGAAAGTGCGAGTGCATAGACGGCTTTCAGGGAATTGACTGCTCTAAAAGTGAGTGTTTTTCCTTCTACAATATATATATTTCTCTTTCTTTATCTCTACCAGTTCCACTAGTCTCTCTCATATGACCTCTTTCCAATCCATTCCAATAATGACCATAATAAGATACCGCTAAAAGTATACGGTAATCGAGACCACTTCCTCACATAATGGACCTTTCAACTTTTACAAGACCGCATAAAAGGAAGGAAAAAGTAAATACCAATCCACCCTTCTTTTATCTCCACCGAAGATTACTTCAAATAACATTGACGCAGATCCCCTGCGAGATCTATACCCCAAACGTAACATTTCTTATTTACCGCACTATAATTGAAATTCTATATTTAATTTACCTCAGTAGAGTTCAGATTAAGTCAATAATAATGTTTATTGCAATACAAAAAAAATTGCAGCATTTACAAGAAATGCTGTAAAATTGAGAGAAGAAATATTAATTTAAAATTGAAGACTATATATTTGTATATATACTTAAATATAAATTAAATGTTTCAAATTCAAAATCGCATTTTCATCTGATAGATTAATTAAAAAAAAAACAATTATATTAAAAATGTGGGTTTTTCAACTAACTGTTATGGATATATTTACCTAACTATAATTGGTAGAGAAATTAAATATGATTATTTTCAACTGGGTTAAATTTAAATTATATTAATTATAACTTTATCTGGAATTATTCACGTGATTAAAAAACGAAATATGTGCTAAAAAAAAAATATAGGTGGATTTAACTTATTTCTGGAATAAAATTATACTTTTTCGGTTTTAATGCCGATGAATAATTTGCATGTATTTTTATTGGAGTACATGCATAGGTCAATTCATTAATCGTTTAGCGTTGGACATGTTTGTGCCATTACCACAAAACCAATGGTGCTTGTAATCGATGAGGTTTTATCCACCCACATAGTGAAAAACTATTTGCTATTGCGTTTAGGTTCAATGGACCCACTCGATGGATTTAGGGTTAATAAAAAGGCGGTAACGTGGTGCAACCGCCCGAAAACTTTACATGTTTGCCAGTGCCAGAATTCCAAGCGCGCCCTTAAGTATTTCCCATTATCGCTCGCACATCCTTCCCTCTCTCGCCATAAGAAGCGGCGCTCCCCATTTGCGATTCTTTTTGTGCCATCATACAAATCCCCCTGAAACAAACCGAAAATAAAAGGAACTGAAACGGAAAGAAAGAAGACTATTAACGAAACATTTTGTAGGGGGCCTATCTAATTGTTTTTAAAGCGACGTTCTTTCAGTTGTTGTTGTTGTATTTGTTATCTGCAATTTATTCCTACTTAGGTATTTGTCCGGTATTGTGTTCCGGTCATGGTCAGTACGGTGGTGGATTATGCCATTGCGAGGAAGGTTGGAAAGGGCCCGAATGTGATATACCGGAGAGCGAATGTCGTGTAGCCGATTGCACCGGTCATGGACAGTGCATTCGTGGATCGTGCAGATGCAAAGCCGGATGGAAAGGAGATGGCTGCGAAGAGAGCGATTGCGAGGATCCGACCTGTTCAGATCATGGAGCTTGTGTGCAGGGCCAGTGCTACTGCAAAGCCGGATGGCAAGGCGATCGATGCCAGCTCATCGATGAACAAGTGCACAAGTGTCTGCCGAGTTGTTCTGATCATGGGGTCTACGATTTGGAGTCGGCCAAGTGCATCTGTAATCGTCACTGGACGGGCGCCGATTGTTCACAGGGTAATTTGATTGGGAACCGAGGACGTTAAAGGGCGTTGTTAATAACAAGACAAAAACTATGGTTCTGTTTGGCAGCTTTGTGCAATTTGGATTGCGGCGAGAACGGTAGATGCGACTCAGGAAAGTGTCGCTGCAACCCCGGATGGACGGGACCCAGATGCGAGCAGTTGCCCTGTGACCCCAGATGCCAGGAGCACGGCCAGTGTAGAAACGGCACGTGCGTCTGCTCTCAAGGTTGGAACGGACGCCACTGCACTCTACGTAAGTGACTTTTCCAACTTCGAACAACTTCCAACAAACTTCTCTAATTTCACACATACACACTGGAAACCTTCTTTTCCATTAAAGAACCTGCTAATGCTGTTTTTATATAGCACTCTTTAATAATGCATTATACCTTATCTCTATGTCATTTTAATGTATTTCCTCTAAAGCCTGTCAGCCATTCAAAAGAAATCATACAATATTAAGAATATTGAATTGTCCTGTTATCATTTAAAGAATCTATAGATTATGTCCAAGTGTTGCATAATTTTAATATTTCTGATATATAGCTGGATGCGAAAATGGTTGTTCAGGACATGGGCAATGCACTATGGAGGAGGGATCCTATTTGTGCGTATGTATCCAAGGATGGGCTGGCTCCGATTGCAGTATCCCACTGGAATTGATTTGCAATGATGATGCAGATAATGACCACGGTGAGTACGGAACGGAACACACGGAATACTCCTCTTAGTAGGTAGAGTAGGGTTTATTAATTGGAATCTCGTGTCCCATTACCAGACGGAATGACGGATTGCTCGGACAGCGAGTGTTGTTCTCACTCCAGTTGTGCGGATCATATCATGTGCTTAGCTAGTAATGATCCTGTGGAAGTGCTCCTTCGTAAGCAGCCGCCTTCCGTGACGGCATCCTTCTATCAGCGCGTCAAGTTCCTCATCGAGGAGAATTCGGTACAGTCCTACGCCCACATGGACGAATATACAGAAAGGTAAGTACAAGGCCAGGCCGTGTAGTTGAGTGTAGAGCTTAAGTGCAGTCTTTTACTTATTTGAAAGACCGTAGACACGCAGACTGTGCGGGCTATGCGGCCTCACCGGACTAGCTCTGCACGTTGAGCGGAGGCTCGACCTGGCCGCTTTGCTCGGGCACCGCACACTCCCCATGCGGAGTTCCGTCCAACCCGACCATCCTCCCCCCGACACACTGCACTCTTTCAAAACTCTCAACTCTGTCCATCCGGTGGATATTGAGCATATATATATATATATTCATTGTAATCGCTTCCAACGGTCCTACACTTACTGCTAGTTTAGAGTCTAGAGTGCCCGAAATGAGATGTAGGTCGTTGGACGACAGAGTCGCAGCGTGTTTGGTTTATCATTGTGTCTTGTCTGTATTACCTTTGTGTGCGTCTACCCGCCTCTGAAGCCCGAGTCTGTCGCTCACCAAGCCGACTTTAATTTTAAACCAAAACAAAGAAAGTTAAAAAAAAAAAAAAAGTCTGCAAAG
>NW_017097815.1:10234-24611 GCF_001412225.1 Nicrophorus vespilloides
ATAGAGAAAAACGCCGTAAAGTTATTCTTTTTATCCTTCGCCATGTTTATATATATATATTATATAACATAATAATAATAATAACAATATTTATAGATTTAACAAATTAACTTAGGTACGTATAACGATGGTGGACACAAGTTGAGCACCCAATGTTGTTTCATTTCTCATACCTGCTTAACATAGGTAACTCATGTTTGCGCTCGTCCGGTCCGTCCGTTTACATTGATTTACATATTTTCGTTTCCTATTTGAGTTTTGTTACTTTGGTACATATTTATTTGAAATTCTCTATGTTTTTGTTTGTTGCTAGTAGACCTTTGCTAACTTGTGTCTGTCATTGTCTGTAGCTAAGAGTACAATGTTTGTTGATTGTGTGTGTCGTCACATTGTCTTGTCACTACTAACTCGAGTTTAAAGTGTCTTATTTTGTTTTATTTTATATATTATTTTTTTTGAAGAGAATGATGTGAGTGAATGGTGTTGAATGAACTTGTTCCAAAAAAAAAAAAAAAAAAGAATACTGGATTAAATGAAAGAGCGTCGCGACGAGGATAGTCGTCGCGGTGCATATTTTGTTTTGCTTATGTAGTACCTGCGTATGTGGCCGCCTTTTTGCGAAAATCATGAGATGGCCACAGGTCGCAAAGTATTGCGTGTGATTAGTAATTGTCCTGTCTTCTGTGTCCCCTATGTCGCTGCTGCAACCTACACTTGTAGCGAGTTCTGGAATTCCTTTACACCGCGGTAAGTGGCAGCATCTCCCCATGTTCTGTCTGTCTGTTCGTCTGTCCGTGTGCTGCCTGTAGCCTGCCACCTTCTATTGCGTCCCAAAAAAACTTTACTAAACAAAACAAAAAAAAACAATATAATACAAAAAAGAAGAAGTAACGAGAAAATCTCCACAATGTAAATCCGCTACATGTTGTATGTTAGTCAAGCTTTGTTCTCATCCCAGGCCATCTACAAGATCGATAGAGCGATGCGAATTGTAGATAGCCTCCTTATATTTATTATTTGCTATGAATGTTTATTACCTGCTATGTACTCTACTCGCTTTACATAATATGTCCGTTCAAATCATCTCCATAAAAATTGTAAATTACTCCTCCGGCGCTTAACACACTCTCTCTCTCTCTCTCTTTATCTTTCTATACATATACAAAACATTCATTTACCGAAAACGCCCTGCAAAATGAGCCCTTTTCAAAACTCCGGCATAATTTTTCCAGGGCGTCAAGAGTATTAAGGTATTTGGTATATTTTTTTTTTATATATAATATATATATTCGAAAAAGAAAAAAAATAATAATAATAAAAACAACAGCAAGATTCTATAAGAAACAACATTGTACACCTTTTATCTACCAACGATAACAATGGATCTTAGACGGCTCGGCCGATGTTCCTTCCTTTGTCTTCGTGTCATTGTCTCAAAACATGCTAAACCTCTGTGCTACCTTATCCTGTTCTCCCCCAGATTCACCCGAACGCCCTTTTTTAAACTGCATCGTTGCATTTTGACCAACCACCATTATTATTACACTGTGTATGCGAACGTAATGGATTCAATCCCCGAACCGGGAATAAATCCAATACGTCTCCAGAAAGTTCCAAAAAAATTATAGTTAATCAACGGCCCAGCAAAAAAATTATATCTTTAATATATATTTATAAGTAATTATTTTTTGTTTGTTCTCTATATATATTTAATTTAATTTCGCTTCCAAAAAGTTCTTGGTGTTGACTATTTTTATTCAGTTTATTTTATTTTAATTACCAAACTGTAGTGGTGATTATTATTATTATTAAATATGCCTGCACACAGTTTCTATTATGCGTAACTTCTATTTTCTATAATACAATTTATTTTGCTGGTATATATTCAAATTATATAAGTTATAAGTTATTTTAATGTGGTAATTTATTGCAATAATGATGCTACTAGCGTTCAGAAAGTGTTTGATTTGGTTGAACGTAATTGTGTAAATAAAAATACTGTTTACGGAGAACGCTTTGCGTCATTGTTGCAATGAAAGCTTATATACTTAAAGCTTATGAATCAGAAACGCTGAAATTAATGCATGGATTCGAAACTTTTTAATTTTCAATATGTTCCAATGAGAGCGTCTCTTCCAAACGTTGTTTTTCTTTGTTAATGTTATATTGATGTTCGAAACACGACGTTTGGACGTTGCGATCGTTACTATTCACTTCTTAATTTCATTTGAGGTTTTTTTTTATTATTATTTTTACCTTTACTGACGTTTCTTTTCGTATCAATTTATCATTTATACAATTGCTTTGTGAGCTTAAAATGTCACTTGGATGCCCGCAAGGAGCGCGTAAACAATGGACCTCCGACACGAGGAAAAGTTGCTGGCGTTTTGTCAGATTGTCGCTGGAAAGGTTGGCTCATTGTTTACGGGCGCGCGGGGGCGTTTAGGTGTTTTGTTCATGTACTATATTTTGAAGATTGTTGTGTGCTAACGAAAGTCTGTTGACAGCCGAGTTGCCGTTATGCGAGGACAGGTGGTTACACCCCAAGGATTAGGCATCGTCGGGATACGCGTTTCCGTTGATAGGGAATCGCGCTTCGGCTTCACGCTCACAAGACAAGGGGGCTGGTAAGTACACACATACACACCCTCCAACAAACACCCCCTATTTTCTGCAAAACTCATCCCAAAACGCCAACCCTCGGACGCCCCACGTTTTCGCATCCGCCAAGTCGATTTTACATTGTCGCTCTTTCTATAAAACTTTTCGATTATAGGGCTTATATTGGATTTTTCTCACAATTGTTATTTGTCGTTGGGGGACGGTCGCATAGATATTATATTAGGCGTGGCGACGATTTCCAACGAACTTACTTTATATACTTGCAACCTAAAACTATGGTCTATTAATCTAAATGCATTCTAATAGTCATCAAAAGAGTCATCGAACTTTGTGCAAAGAAAATATACTCAAAGAATATAATTTTGAATCTTTAATCGATGCGTCAGTTCAACTGAAATTCCTGCTAATTCGGTCAGAATTATAGTGACCACATAATTATTACATAATTAATTTGATAAATCGACATTAATGATATAATTGAACATGGTTCATGCATTAACAAATATTTGACTGCCTTGGAGCAGCTCTACATGTAAACAGTTACATCAATATTTGTTAATATTCATACACGAAAATAAACAGGATAATACGATGAACAAAATATCAATTCAAATATTTATGTTTGCTAATCTTTGCACAATCTTTCATAATTATTTTAAAATAAAATATTAATTAAAAACATCACCTAATTAAAATAACATTTTACTCTTTATATGCATATGTATAGGGAAGAACAAATTGTAGGTTCGTAGTTGAGACATAACTTGGATTTAGACTTAAGAATTGAATGATCATTTTGAACAAAGTATACTTCATTTTTAGTAAAGGCAATTTTATACTAAACATGTTTAATATCTAGATTCTAGTTTATCTATTGGGAAGAATGAATCCGCCTCCTCCTATTCTTTGATATTGAAATCGGGCGGGGTTCGATAATAATCATTGTATAATGCACGATCTGAATGGATGACACAGATTTTCCTTTTGATAACTCCACTCCTAATACGTGGATGCTTTTCATTCGGTGTACGTGTGTCTCATATCGACCACATGCATATACCTAAACCCAAACCCCGGACGCACACGTCCTTTGTGTTTGCTTATGGTTTTCCGTAAATCTTATTCCTCGCACGTTCCCAACAGATGTTCATTTCTTATTCTGTCTCATCTCATCGAGAAAAATGCACAATATTCGGCATTTCCCATTCTCTTGCATGCTCCAAATGTATGTACATATAAAAATCATTAAAACCGTCTATTCATATTTTTATTTTTGCAACAATTCTGAAAATTTGAAGCAACAATTGTTGTTGCAAATAAACTTTTTGAATTCACCTTTCAATTATTGCTCTGTTAATATTAAAAAGCGATTATTCAATTTCATTTCTGTTATGAAAAAAACGCGAAAAATAGTATCAACTATAGTTGAACAGCAAACTGATCAATCAATGTCAGCAAAATGTAATTGTTCGGAACGCTGAATTTGTCAATGAATAATAAGTACGCAATTAGTGTTCCGTCCATGTTTCAAATAAATTTTTTTTTTGTACTTAAACCAGTATTTTCCTTGCCATTGAATAATTGATCTACAAAATGACTATTTGTTGAAAGTGATGGAAATGGGAGACATTGCGTGCGGATAGATTAAAACTTGCAGTATGAAATGTTTGTAATACGTTATTCTGCTGGAACCGGTAGAGCCCTCCGCAGTGGAAATCGATTTCAGCTTATTTTCTCTTCGCTCCGGGGATATAGAGATTATTAATTTTACTTCACTCCTGTAACACATTCAGATTACTACGAGTACGTATCTTATGCACTTTAATATAATTCGCAAATGATAAAAAGTGTACAAGTTAAGTGGATTAGCGTTATAGCAGAAAACCGAAACAAGCACAGATTTATTTTTTAATTTTTAAACGATCCAACTTACACGTGTTAATGCACAATTTATAATTAAGATATTTGATCAGTTCTCTACCGAATTTACTTCCAGTCGAAACTAACTGTGTCAGATCCGCTCCATCTGTCGGCTTCTATACACCCTTCAACCAAAGTAAAGCAAATTTCCAACATCCGGAACCACACACTCCGAACTGAGCGAAAACGCAATTAGCTAATTATCAGATTACTACTATATAGCACACTTCCTAGTGGAAACTTCCCCCTCGAGAGACCATTTCCGACGACCAAACAACGATTGGCCAACGCGAAAATATTGTGTGTGTGTGTGTTTTTTTTTTAAACTGCGAATGGTTTGATTAAGTAATGAATAGCGGAGAGACAAAGAATATGAAGAGCGAACTAATTAACAAGTTAAATTTATAATGGGAATTGCACCTAATTCATCTTGCTCACCAGCAGACGCATTTCACGAATTTATTAAAGTCGATTTTTAACTTTGCCGCATTTATTACACCTTGAATATAAAAGTTAGGGGACTCGAATTAGCCCGAGAATAATGGAGCACGACTGACAGAAAGTATTATTTAATTTCATGATTTATACACATCCATTTCGCTCAGTCACACGATAATTTTCGCTAAAATTAATTCCCAGTCGTCCTTCGTATAACATATGACCAGGCGCATCCACCAAAATGCAACAGTTATTTAAATACTTTAATATATTTATTCTATTTGAATATTTATTACATTTATTTGATAATATGATTGGAAAGATTTATATTTATCAATGAACGAGGCAATGGGTTTATTTCTTGATGATTTAGGTTGCAAAAATACGAGGGATGGAAAACGCAGTTAGTTTAATAAATGGAATATTAGCTTGCATGTGAAATTTATTCTGTGGGACTTGGAAAGTCCGAAAAGTTGCCCAAGGGTGGACGTAAATAAATTCAGTGGAGTTATGCGATGCGGTTGCTCTCTTCTCGTCCCTTTAATTCGGCCATCTATTAAAGGATCGGTCTCTTTCATTCCCTTACTCTTTCTCTCTTACACACACTCTCTGCCATTTTCAGAAAATCAGTTTGATGATTAATTAATGTACTCTGGTATACAAAGAGGAATTTTGATTAGAACTGTCGTCGCGAGGCATCTCGTAAAGGGATTTGTGTAGGGCGCAGCGCGGGCTTTTTCACACAGGCTGTATTAACTGAAACGCATTATTCTGTTTATCCAACAACCAAATTATACCTATGCGATGTTTATTTATTTATTCATCCGCTGTTTTATGCAACGCTGGTGTTTCAACTGGCTTTTGTACATAATAAATGATCGCCACGATGTAAACAAGCGTTGTTCCACCCCAACACTATATAAACTGTCTGGTTGATTCTCGCATATTAATAAAAATATAAGAAATTTAGTTAGAGTTTTGAAGAAACTGGGAAAAATCCAAAGGAACGACGTGCAAACGGAGTGCGAGAGAAGTGGGACGACGGGGTGGTCGAAAATCCAATTCGCAGTCTCTAATAATCTAATTGGATGCTGTGGAACGTGTGTCTTGCATTGTTAATTTGTTGTTCCTTAGGTTCGACGTGCTCGTGAACGGCGGTGGAGCTGTGACCCTGCAATTCCAACGTTCTCCGTTTAAGCCTCTGACGCGGACCGTCTTTGTTCCATGGAATCAAATCGTCGTCCTGCCTCCGGTTCACATGCAACTGAGCGAGGATACCGATACCTCCAATCTACACGCCAGGTACGTGCAATTAGAGCAGCAGCAGACCAACATTCGGAGCTCATTCTAATCGACCTGTTTAGTTTCCTTAATCGAAACCCGGCCATCAATTTCCCGGGTGTTTCCCGTTCGCTTTTCGGCTCTAATGGGCTCCTACCGGCGACATGTGACGACCATGATCCTGAAATCCTGAAGCCGGTTATTACTGGGACATGGATGCCCGAGGCCGTAGGTGGTCTCCCAGGCCAGAGTGTTATATTCGCAGAAACGCAGATAGTGCAGGAATCGATTCCGATACCTGGCTCCGATTTGCATCTGATGTACCAAAGCTCTCAAGCGACGGGCTATCTCAGCACCATTCATATGCGCCTAACCGGATCGGTTATCCCGAAAACACTAACCCATGTCCATGTTAGGGTGGAGGTGGAAGGTTCGCTTCACGTGAAAACTTACGAAGCGGATCCGGGCCTGAAACATACATTCGCGTGGAACAAGAGGAACGTTTACAAGCAGAAAGTATACGCGATAGCTCAAGCGAAGGTATCGGTTGGGTATCAGCATTCCACCTGCGAGGAGGCTGTTTGGGAAACGCAGACGGCCAGTTTAAAAGGTTTCGATGTTGACATTTCCGACATCGGCGGCTGGGGACTCGACATCCACCATCACTACAATTTCCATGAAGGGATCCTGCAAAAGGGCGATGGTTCCACGTTGCATCTAAAAGAATACCCTCGCACAGTTAACGTCGTTATGGGCACTGGACTGCAACGTAGCTTGGATTGTCCCGGCCAATGCGGAGGCCCCGCCAAGGACGCTAAATTACTTACCCCCGGTTCACTGGCCAGTGGTCCTGATGGAAGTATTTACGTCGGGGATTTCAATCTAGTAAGGAGAATTACACCCGACGGAAAAGTCTACACGGTACTCCAATTAAGGTAGTTAAAGCGAATAATAGACGATAATAACAACCATCCTACTTAATTATGTTTACCCTCGCAGAGCCACGCAAGTCGCATACCAATATTACCTATCCGTTTCTCCTGCGGACGGTCACCTCTACGTGTCCGATCCAGAGAAGCATCAGATTCTCAAAGTTATATCTTTGGATCCTGTCTCTGATCCCAGCATCAATAGCGAACCGGTAAGATTAAAACGATATTATTTAAAATTAATCTCCACGCAAGGTATCGATCGCCCTTTAAAGCGGACAGTAAAAAATAATTACATGCCATTAATTTTTCCATGAGCTGAAAAGCCCTGGGAAGGTTTTTACTTAAACTGGGTCAATGCGACACAATCGCTCGTACAAATTGATTCAATTTAGTCCTATGTCCATTCTATGTTTGTAAATATTTTCAATGCCTACTCTTCGATGGAGTAGTCAGAAAATCAATTTAGTTTATGAGGCGGACAATACGAAAAAAAAATAGTTAATAAAAATACGCTTTCAATAAAATAAAAGAATTGCTTGATCAAATTGCAATCTGGTAAATATTTTCGAGCTTCATTCGCTCACTCAGTGTTATGAATTGGAGTGGAAAAATGTTAACATAAGTGAGGCAGTAAAGTATGCTATTAAGTACTTATATCCGGAAATGGGTGCGCGCTTGGAAGCAAGTTGGTCATGTAATGTTTCCCCATTGAAAGCAATCGGAAAAGTTAATCGCGCTATAATAATTTTGAAAATAATGGTTGCGAAGGGGTCTCCAATAATAAAATAAATGCTTTCGTTTTTAGGTGGTCGGAAATGGGGAGCGCTGTATTCCAGGGGATGATAGCAATTGCGGAGACGACGGGCCCGCTAAACACGCTCGATTAGCGCACCCTAAGGGCATTGCGATCGCGGCTGATAAAACTATGTACATAGCGGATGGAACGAATATACGCGCCGTCGATCCTCGAGGTATTATCCACACTCTGGTAGGCACACACGGACATCATAACCACTGGGCTCCGATCCCGTGCCAAGGTGCGATCCCCGCATCCCAGGCTCAGCTGCAATGGCCCTCCGGATTATCGCTCAGTCCCCTAGACGGCTCTTTGCATTTTATCGATGATAGACTTGTATTGAAGCTCACTGCTGATATGAAGATAAAAGTTGTAGCGGGAACGCCGCTGCATTGCCATAAAAGGGAGGATAATTCGACGAAGAGCAGCACTCAAACCAGCGGAAGCGTTGGAGGCGTCAGCGATGAATCGCTGGGCACCGTCTTGGCACTAGCCTTTTCGCCAAATGGTGATCTCTACATCGCCGAAACTGATACACGCCGTCTGAACTTTATTAGGATAGTCGATTCTTCTGGGCGAATAACACATTTCGCCGGCAAAACTCAAGAAAAGTTTAAAAACAACTGCGATTGCAACAACAGTGCTACAACTCCTAATCCTAGGGGCAATCAAGAACTTCCGACTGCTTGCATCTGCGGAGCAACGGATGTTACCACAAGCAATGCAGAAACTCTGTTATCGTCCAACGCCCGATTCCAAGCAATTTCCGCGCTCACAGTTTCACCTGGCGGTGTATTGCACCTCGCCGATCAAGGTTCATTGCACATCCTTGCTCTGGAACATTACCTTCCGTCGCACGACGAGAACGGCGAATTCCATATTCCGTACCCTGCGGCAGGAGAAGTTTACGTATTTAATAGATATGGCCAGCACGTCGCCACCAAAGACCTTACCTCGGCGAAAACTCGCTACGTATTCCTGTACTCTAAAAACACAAGCTTCGGCAAATTATCCACCGTCACGGATAGTTCCGGCAACAAAATTCAATTCCTCCGCGATTACAGTAACGCAGTGAGTTCCATTGAAAACACGCAGGATCACAAATCTGAACTGAAAATTTCGGGCGTCGGTTATCTGGTTAAACTGTCGGAGAAGGGACGCTCCGAGATCGAATTGGATTACGACATGAACACCGGTCTACTGACGAGTCGCTCAGGGGTAAAGATTAACTTTGTTATAACTGGATTTAAACGTTATTAATTATTGTTTTCTTCGCAGGGCGGCGAAACTTTCATATACCAATATGATTGGTTGGGCCGGGCCACAGGAGTTACGTTGCCTAGTGGAGAAACTTTGAAGTTAATGTCGGAACTTTCTCTGAATCAAGGATTAGTGGTGACTGCCACCGCGCCTCCATCCAAACTAATGATCACTGGCAAATCGAACAAAAAAGTTATTATCAAAGATGGTAAGTGCATTAAAAGAATTTTTATATTTTCATCATTTAATTATCCTACGTTTCTTAAAGATTTGGAAATTATGGAAGCCAAAACACTCAAGAACTCTACGGTCGGCGTGACTTCAGCATATGGTGGACATCTAATTGTATCAGCTATAGAACGTCATCCTCTTTTGGAAGCCGCCTTACCAGTAGAAGCGGAGATGCTTCCGGTGTGGTCTGAACAAATTTCCACATTTGGAGAAGGAATCGAAAACATAATGTCTACTAAATTTAGTTTAGTTGGAGATGTAAGAAATCCACAGCAGACACTGAATAGGGAAATATTTGTGAACAATTCGAAAATCTTTGCAATTGAGTTTGATCAGTTCACTAGTAAAGAGACATTTTACGATCGCGATAGACAAGCTTTGTTGTCTATTACTTACGATCCTGCAGGACTACCGCAGGTCTATGTTCCAGCCGGCGCTGAGCCACTAAACATATCTTATGACGGATTCAATCGTATAGACGGATGGAAGTGGGGCAGTTCTGAATTGAAATATAGTTATGACAGGCACGGTTTGCTATCGGAGATAACAAGTACCGTAGACGGAACGCAGATATTCACTTATAACGAATTGAACATGATTTCCAAGATTACGTTGGCAAGCCAACGTAGTTTCTCGTTGACTTATGATGATGCCGGCGGTTTAAGGCACGTAGCTTTGCCGAGTGGAACTAAGCATTCCTTCAGTTTACAGCCGTCTCTCGGTTTCATACGGGTGACTTATACGCCGCCAGGAAGCACGAGGGCTTATTTGCAACATTACAGTCATTCCGGTCTGCTGCTACAAACAGTTTATCCGGGAGACGGTGCTCGAGTTGTTTACAGATACACGGCGAGTAATCGTCTCGAGGAAGTCGTTCACGGCGACGGCAAAGCTCTTTATAAATACTCATCCACTTCCGGTTTACCTAGTCAAGTATTGCACACCGAACTCGATTTGGAATACAAGTGGGATTATCAGTACATCGGTGGCCTGTTGACTGAAGAGCGTATTGATTTTGGAGCTAAAACTGGCTTGAGCAATGCGAAATTCACTTACGATTACGACGGCAATTACCGGCTAATTGCCGCCCAGGGTCGCATCGGGGGCCAGAACTTACCGCAACACAACTTAGCTTACAACAGTAAAACTGGATCACTAGAACTGATTGGACCCTTCAAAATCATCAAACCTAAATCGAACGATACGAACGTCTACGATGGCACCGCACTTTTCTCCCGCAGTGTCGACGTTCGATTTCTGGAGACCCAAGTTGCGCTCACTATCCACGGAATGGAAGTTTTCCGCATGGAATTTAGTCACGACATGCATGGGTGAGGATAAATCATTTACAGCGTTCGCTCACTTTATAATATTACATTTATTTCAGGCGAATTTCTCAAACCCGCACTTACACCAGAAACGTTGGCGTGAACACTTATACGAATGTAAAGAATTACACTTGGGACTGTGACGGCCAGCTGCTAGGCGTTGAAGCTCAAGAACCTTGGGGCTTCCGGTACGACGACAATGGCAACATGCTTTCGTTGACTTACCGAGGAAACACAATCCCTATGGAATATAATGCAATGGATCGTATAATTAAATTCGGCGAAGGCCAATATAAATATGATAGTAGAGGTCTAGTCACTCAAAATGCTCGAGAAGAGAAATTCCATTACAATGCCAAAGGTCTGCTTGTCCGTGCCACAAAACGTGGCCGTTTCGATGTAAGATATTACTACGACCACTTGGACAGGTAAGCTTAAAACTGAATAAACTATTTTTCCAATAGACACTCAATCTGTTCGATATTTTCAGATTGTCCACTCGTAAAGATAATTACGGAAACGTAACTCAATTCTTCTACAATAATCAGCAACGTCCACGCGAAGTGAGCCAAATATATTCACCTCGTGATGGAAAATTGATGTCCTTAGTTTATGATGACAGAGGTCATTTAGTTTATGCACAAGTATGTTAAATGCCCTCCTGCATGATATACCATATCATTAACGCAAATTATCTTTACAGGTTTATAGACATAAATATTACGTGGCTACGGATCAATGCGGAACTCCCATCATGATCTTTAATCAGTACGGCGAAGGTATTAGAGAAATTATGCGCTCGCCCTATGGACACATTGTGTACGACTCGAATCCATATCTCTACCTACCGGTTGACTTTTGCGGAGGGCTTTTAGATCAAGTAATTAAATCTACTATAAACTAAACGTAATGCTATAATCACTTTTTTTTCCTTAAAAGGTTACATCGCTAGTCCATATGCCAAATGGGAAGGTTTACGATCCATTGATTGGACAGTGGATGTCTCCATTATGGGAGAACGTTCTGGAACGTGTAGCTACTCCAACGCATCTTCATCTTTACAGATTTAATGGAAATGATCCTATCAACGTTGGACACGACAAAAATCGTCCGAAAGGTAAGGCGCATTCGCAATTAAGTCATTAAAATTACTGTTATTATTGTTATTATTATTATTATTTCATCCTAATTCAGACTATATGAGCTGGTTGAGCAAAATGGGCTACGACTTGAAAAGTTTAGCTCCGCAATTGTACCCTAACTCTCTGCCTGGTGGATCAATGCCGCCAGTTTTAACGCAGCCACCTCCATTCTGGGATCCCGTCAAAGAAAAATTGAGCAGCCAGTTAACAATGCACACGGCTTCAACAGGAGTACAATCTGGATTTTTAGCACATATTTATTCGCGCAGAATGACAGATGCTGAAAGTCTATCCACACCTTCAAAGTCCGCTTTAAAAACCGACGTAATGGATCTGGTGCCCAAGAAAATTGGCGCAGCTTCAGATCCTCCATTCGGCAAAGGCATTCTCGTATCTAGGACACCGCAAGGACGTGCCATTGTTTCTAGTGTCCCAGCGGCGAATGCCATTTACAGAGACGTCTACACATCGGTGTTCAATAGGTCATATCTTTTGCCATTTACTTTCGTTGTACATAGCGCACAACAAGATGCGTTCCATTTTGTAAAAGAAGAAACTTGGAAAGCAAACGATGACAAAGGTCAATTGAAACGGCTCCAGGGACAAGTGAATACTACTTTCCACGAGATTGCGAAGGAAAATGGAAGTGGAAATAATTACTTCGATGTAAAAATACATGGATTGAATGCTGTCATTAATTTGAGATACGGCACTACATTGGAGAAGGAGAAACAGAGATTACTGCATCATGCAAAGTTGTCCGCTATTAGAAAGGCTTGGCACAAGGAGAAGGAAGCGCTTAAAAATGGATTCGCTGGAAGCGTCGAATGGACAGCCGGAGAAATTGAGGAAATCATGAAAGTTGGGTACGTCTCCATGTTCGAAGGTGAATACATACACGATGTTCAGGAATATCCAGAGTTGGCTGAAGACCCATACAATATAAGATTCCTCCGAAAACAATCAGAAAATACTAAAAAGAAACGAAAGAAACGTAGCACTGGATGCTGGTGGAACACATGGAACGACAACTGTTGAATTAGTGCATAAACGAAATGAAGAAAACCAAAATACAATTAACTAAGTGTGATGTACCAAAACTTTCAATATGTGAGACATTTTATACCAAAATACCAAAATCTATTTGTGTATTTCATAGATGCCAAAATGAAAAGAAAAAAAAAATTGAAAATGAAATAAAAATATGTATATTATTTATTTACAATATGTTACCTATATGTATGTGATTTACTGTCAGTGCAGATTGATTTATACGGAAACATTTCTTTTTATAATGATTTAAGTTTTGAACTCTTGACTGAATTATAAATGTAAGTTTAAACAATGTGCATTGATTGTCCTCTTGTAAATATTTGCATAGATTAAGGAATGTGAATGGATGTATGGTGAATGAAACCATGTAATGGTAGTGCCATAACAACTAGATAGCTAACGGAACAAAAATAACATAACATAACATAGTGTGGATCAGTGCGAGAAGCCATAATATATGAAACAGAAAACATGAAGTATCAAAAACTTGAATATGATGTAAATATAGTCCAGTTATTAACTTTTTAATAATTTTAATTAAAAGAAAACGAATTTATTCTAGATAGGAGAAGAAGATATGAATGAAGATGAAAATCATTACTAATGTATGTTGTGTTGCTTTACTTAATATTATATTATATCATTGTGACTGATCTGTGTTTATAAAGGAGAAGAAGAAAAAAACTAATGGAAAAAAAAATAAGCAGAAAAAATTATTATCCGCTGTGTACCTTGCAGAACAAGCATATTGCCACAATTCATAAAATTATTTTGTTGTAAAATAGAGTTTAAAGTATATATTTTTAACCGCCTGCCACGTAGTATATTTTGTGTGCTATTGTTATATATAAGTATATGAACACAAAATGTACTAATTTAATGTTGATATATGTTGTCCATAGACCATATAAACTCGCTGGTAATTGTTTAATGAAAAAAAGCTGTCGTCATTTTGATGAAAGGAGGAATGTCTATAAATGTCATCTCATATGATGATGATGATAACCTTATATTTCCGTATATATATATATTGTATTGATTTATTGAAAACAAAAGAACAGTAGCATTTCTTTTTCTCAATCTTTCGAATCTTTCGTCCATTGCGAATCTGATGAAAATTATATAAAAAAAAACTCATTATTTATTTCACTCGAGTCATAATTAACAAGTATTATAAATGTTTTTAAAATAAAGAAATTGTTTTATATAAAAAAAATAGTTTTTAATTAATAATCCCTATTATTTATCCATTTTCACTCATTTTACATAATCTCAAAATAACATCAATATGTTTAACAGAATACTTACGTTCCTGGAATATACATATATATATATGTTTATATACCAAACTTCGAAATTTACTGGTACTTTCAG
>NW_017097816.1:0-4770 GCF_001412225.1 Nicrophorus vespilloides
TAACATTTTTTCAATAAACTACTGCATATCAAAAAGCAACTATAATCAAACTTTCAGTTCTCTTAATTTCATTCTAAATGTTCTTTTATCGTGATAAAACTTTTACAATTTTCATCAATTTCATCAACTGAATATTCCAAGAGTTTTAATCTACTAGTTTTTCACAATCTAACTCTAAATATTGATTCTATCATCAAAAAATCCTAATATTTGTAATGATTGATCATTCTTATACAAATTTTCTAAACGATCCAAGACTGTAGTTACTGTTTTTCTTTTTTTCTTCTTGTCATTTCATTTGTGCAGAACAAAAACGCTCTAGGTATTTGCATACTTTTATAAGAAAAAAAAAAGTGTAAAGAGATGAGAGTATTTCGTATAATAAGTTTGATGCTGCAGTGGCAATTGTGTGTCGCAGCGGAATTAAAATCTCTCTCTTCCTTCAGTTTCTCGCTGCAGGAAAAGGGCTGAACTCGCTCGCTAATTGCCGTCTGACATGCAAATTTAAAGAGCGTGACAGCTCATAATAAACGCGAAACGGTAACGATTATTGCCATTTATGGGAGAAGAGAACGACGATTTTTCTGGTTCTCTCTCCGCATTTTCCTTTTTTTTTTTTTTTTTCGTTCGTCTACCGTTCTAAAGGACCGATCCAATAGACCCATTACTATTCCTTTTGTTTTGCCAATTTAAATAAATAACAAAAGGGAGGCGTGCTCTGCGTTCGTTCCTTCATTTGTTTTCCTTCTCAACATTCGAGGAGGAAACTGCGATGGAGGAATGGGAAATTCATTGTCGCCCTTTTTTCACAGATTCCATTACGAATCTTATGTAAGAAACTATACGCTCTCTCGCTGCTTTTTAATCTTCTAGTTCTTTCTCGCAGTCTAAATCTAAATGCTCATTCTATCATCACAAATAAACTTTAGCTACAATTTCATCACATGAGAATTGCAACAATCTCTCTAATAGCTAAATCTATTGCACATCAAAAAGCAGCCATAATCAAACTTTTAGTTCTCTTAATTTCATTCTAAATGTTCATTCTATAATGATAAAACTTTTACAATTCTCTTCAATTTCATCAACTTAATCTACTAGTTTTACAAAATCTAACTCTAAATATTGATTTTATCATCAAAAAAAGCATTACCTATAATTTCCTTAAATTTTATCAATTGAGAATTGCAACAATTTCTCCAATAGTTAAATCTATATACTTATTACATTGGAACATAGTTCAGACTTAACATTTTATCAATAAACTACTGCATATCAAAACACAACTATAATCAAACTTTTATTTCTTTTAATTTCATTCTAAATGTTCATTTTATCGTGAGAATTTTTTTACAATTTTCTTCAATTTCATCAACTGAATATTCCAAGAGTTTTAATCTACTAATTTTTCACAATCTAACTCTAAATATTGATTCTATCATCAAAAAAAAAGCATTAGCTATAATTTCCTTAAATTTCATCAATCGAAAATTGAACAATCTTTCTAATAGTTAAAACTATATACTTATTACACTGGAACATAGTTCAGACTTAACGTTTGTTAAGCATATCAAAAAACAACTATAATCAAACTTTTAGTTTTCTTAATTTCATTATAAATGTTCTTTTTATCGTGATAAAACTTTTACAATTTCCTTCAATTTCATCAACTGAATATTCCTAGAGTTTTAATCTACTAGTTTTTCAAAATCTAAGTCTAAATATTGATTCTATCATCAAAAAAAAAAGCATTAGCTATAATTTCCTTAAATTTCATCAATTGAGAATTGCAACAATCTCTCTTAATAGTTAAATCTATATACTAATTACACTAGAACATAGCTAAGACTTCAATTTTTTTTTAATTAACAACTATAATCAAGCTTCTAGATTTCTTAATTTAACTTTCTTGATTCAATTCAAATTATGATAAAACTCTTACAATTTTCTTCAATTTCATTAATTGAATATTGCAATAGTTAGATAGATTTAACTAATTACACTAAAACATAGTTAACACTAAAACATAGACTTAACATTTTTTTAATTATCAGCTATAATCAAGCTTTTAGTTCTTTTAATTTCATTCTAAATGTTCTTTTTATCGTTATAAAACTTTTACAATTTTCTTCAATTTCATCAACTGAATATTCCAAGAGTTTTAATCTACTAGTTTTTCAAAATCTAACTCTAAATATTATAAAAAAAAGGCATTAGCTATAATTTCCTTAAATTTTATCAATCGAAAATTGCAACAATCTCTCTAATAGTAAATTCTATATACTTATTACATTGGAACATAGTTCAGACTTAACATGTTTTTCAATAAACTATTACATATCAAAACACAACTATAATCAAACGTTTAGTTCTCTTAATATCATTCTAAATGTTCTTTTTATCGTGATAAAACTTTTACAATTTTCTTCAATTTCTTCAACTGAATATTCCAAGAGTTTTAATCTACTAGTTTTTCACAATCTAACTCTAAATATTGATTCTATCATCAAAAAAAAAGCATTAGCTATAATTTCCTTAAATTTCATCAATCGAAAATTGCAACAATCTCTCTAATAGTTAAATCTATATACTAATTACACTGGAACATAGTTTAGACTTCAAAAATGTTTAATTATCAACTATAATCAAGCTTCTAGATTTCTTAATTTCACTTTCTTAATTCAATTCAAATCATGATAAAACTCTTACAATTTCCTTCAATTTCATTAATTGAATATTGTAATAGTTAGATAGATTTAACTAATTACACTAAAACATAATTTAGACTTAACATTTTTTTAATTAACAGCTATAATTAAGCTTTTATATTTCTTAATTTCATTATAAATGTACATACATCAATTGTATATTGGTATAATTGTAAATTGGTATAATAATTACGTTCTTATTTGGAACACAGTCTAGACTTAACATTCTCCATGCAACTTCTACGTATAGAAAAAAAAGGAAGGAACAGCCAGCGACGAGCGATGATGACTAACTAGTTTGTTCAATTTATATATGAATCATTTAGTCGTCTCCTATTTTATACCCATTTCCGTTTCGGAAACTAGTTGAAAATAACTTCAAGAAGTTTGTTTTTTCTTTCATTCATTCGAAAGAAAAGTTATCCACTTATTTAAAGATAAAGACAGAAATAGTATATAGATATGAGAATAATTGTTAATTAAGCTTAAGAAAATATTAATCAAGTTGTTGTGTAAATAATGCTATCATATTTAGTTTGTTTCAAACAAATGATTTTAACTTGAAACAATTGTTTCTTTTTTTTTTGTTTGACACGTTGTCAAAATAATCTAAGTTTCGTGAAAACAAAAGGTTTCTACTTGTAACAATTGGCTGTAAATTATGGCTAATCTATAATTATGAGTGTTTTTTTTTTAATATATCAAATGATACGTTAATTATTGTTAATTTATTTAAATTTTTAAAGTAAACACATTTTATTGAAATCACAAGTGAGAATCAATGTATAATAGTTTTGTTTGTGGAATAAAATTACGAGTTTTTCGAATTATTTTTTAAGTTTTAATTTTCTAATAAACTTTCCTAAAAAATCATAACAGATAATCATTTTGTTTGTATGTTGTTGTTTTTGTTGTTGTTATCGAATTATTACTGGATTGTTATTATTGAAAATTTAAATAAATTTTACATAAATTAGAACGGGAAAAATAAATTTCTGTTTCACATTATTAGTGGTTTTCTATGAGATCAAAGTACACAAAGTAAATAAATGTTAATGAAATTGCAAAAAAAAAAAATAATCATGTTTGTGCGCGTTCTTTTTCAAATCCTTCCAATCGGAAAGTTACGAATCGCGGCGCAATAGTGGCGAAGCAGAACAAAACAAAAAAAAAACAAAGGAGTGGCCTCAGGTTGTGTTAATCATTTGTTTTTATTATTATTATATATATAGGTATATTAGTGTACGTAATTAGCTTGAGAGCACGATTAGGTGTTTGATTAAGCGGATAATTGGCTCTGAAAATCGACTCGTTTCATCAATTTAACAGACTTTTAACTTTATATACTCATTTATCACGGCTCGGGTTAATTGAAATTAAGCGGTTTTTCGGGGCTGAAAATTATATAAAACTTTTGACCAGTTGAGATAAATTATTAATAAACCCATGTGTGCGTTGAAAAAACAAACGCATCCTAAACAAACTTTCTGATGGGCGGATAAAAACTTTTTTCCCGTTGCATGAATTATTTTCACCGAAATGCATGTGCTTACTGAAATTGCCTGTAGTATGCAAAATTACGTTTTCAATTAATAAACTGAAAGTTTGTCCATTCTAGAGTTGTGCAGCAACAGAATTTCAAAGTTTAAAACAACAAAAAATGGGAGTGGGCGTTGGAAACAATGAAGTGATCAGACTGTAGGGTTATTAAGAGTTAACGTTACTCACAAATTACGACGGACAAAACACTGGGAAATGTCACGAACCGAAGAACAAACGAACCACTTGTACGCGCGGTTGTTGTATGCAGTAATCAAGAGAGCGTTGAGACACTGTCGCACTTGAAAACGTTTCGGGGAAATTTCACCCGAAAAACGTGGATTACGTTGAGGAGGGCGCATTAATAAATGGCCTGTACCCTTTTGTGCCCTTTTTCTCCTCCTCCTTCTCCTCGTCTGTCCCGAGAGGGCAGACGAATTAATCTCGCGAGGACACTTTCTGTGTGAGAGTGAAAAAGGGTCGACAACCAACAAACCCTACAAAACAAACAAACACACAAAAA
>NW_017097816.1:4777-6878 GCF_001412225.1 Nicrophorus vespilloides
ACCGGACGATATAGAGAATGAAGTAACAAAACGAATACGAAAAACAAAACAGAAAAAAAAAAACAGCGCGCAAGAGACGACGAGATAAGTTAAATGGCTTTGCGGAGTTGTCAGAAGTGGGAATTTGTTAATTAAGCTTCACGCAATTTATTGCTTTGTTTACAACTCCGCGGAATAGAAGCAAAAAAATTAAAAAAAAAAACAGATACGAACAATAATAATAATGATTTTGTTGCTTGCTGACCGTTTCAACTTTTTTTAATCCATTGATAATTCGTAACAAACAATTTCTTAAATTGTTTTGATAATTGAGTAATGAAAGGAAAGAATAATTGTTTTGTTGATTTCACTTTGTTATAAAAATTGATTTTTTTCAGTACTGGCTCAAATATAACCAATACTTTTAGCATTAATTATTCGTGTTATTGTTAACTTTTACATATAATAATGCAATAATCAAGTTGCAGGAATTATGTAGACGGAATTATGTATATATGTAGACGGAAACGTTTGTTTTCATCAATTGAGAATTGCAACAATCTTTCTAATAGTTAAATCTATATACTTATTACACTGTAACATAATTTAGACTTAACATTTTTTCAATAAACTATTGCATATCAAAACACAACTATAATCAAACTTTTAGTTCTCTTAATTTCGTTCTAAATGATCATTTTATTGTGATAAAACTTTTACATTTCTCTTAAATTTCATCAACTGAATATTCCAAGAGTTTTAATCTACTAATTT
Organism: Nicrophorus vespilloides; assembly: GCF_001412225.1. Lineage (NCBI taxonomy): Eukaryota > Metazoa > Arthropoda > Insecta > Coleoptera > Silphidae > Nicrophorus > Nicrophorus vespilloides. Next base: position 5,531 of record NW_017097816.1, read on the forward strand.
TTCACAATCTAACTTTAAATTTTGATTCTATCATTAAAGAAAGCATTAGTTATAATTTTCTTAAATTTTATCAATCGCAAATTACAACAATCTCTCTAATAGTTAAATCTATATACTAATTACACATCTTTTTTTTTAAATTAACAACTATAATCAAGCTTCTAGATTTCTTAATTTTACTTTCTTAATTCAATTCAAATCATGATAAAACTTTTTAAAAATTTCCTTTAATTTCAATAATTGAATATTGCAATAGTTAGATAGATTTAACTAATTACACTAAAAAATAGTCTTTTTTAATTAACAGCTATAATCAAGCTTCTAGATTTCTTAATTTCATTATAAATTCATCAATTGTATATTGGTATTGCTTTGTTTACAACTCCGCGGAATAGAAGCAAAAAAAATAACAACAGATACGTTTCAACTTTTTCAAACTATTGATAATTTTTCGAATTCGCAACAAACAATTTCTTACATTCATAAATTGTTTTGATAATGGCTAATTTTTCAATACTGGCTCAAATATAAGCAATTACTTTTAGCATTAATTATTGCTGATATCGTTAACTTTTACATTTTAGTTGAAATTAATGCAATAATCAAGTTGCAGGAATTTTGTCGTGCCGTTTTTGTCCCGTCAAAATATATATATGTATACATGTAGACGGAAACGTTTGCTCGTCCTTCCATCACCATTAGTCTCGTTTCCCCTGGCAACGCAAATGCGACCCCAAACGAGTCGTAATAACAATATGTTGTTATGCTAATGCCGTGCTGTAGTATGACTGACGGGTGAAACATTTGAACACACACACACACGTTGCTCAGCAACCCCAAACAAAAGCATTTTGTTACAAGAACTGAAACACTATACGTAACAAATTTTCAATAGTGCTAATACAAATTTGTATAATTCTTGATTAACTTGATTTTATATTTATTTAATCTCGAGTTTACGGTTCATCGTCCGTTATAGAATTTCAATTAAGATTGCTTCCACCATGCATATTCATTACATAACTGCAAATTTACATTTAATAAACTTTATAAAAGTAATACCTCCTAACAATTTCATATTTGTATTGGTAATCCATTCAATTCTTGATAAAGTAATCAAAAGAATTTTACTGTAAAATAGTTAAAAAAATAAATTTACTAATTACAATTATTATAGATTAAATTAACAACTATAATCAAACTTTTAGTTCTTTTAATTTCATTTTAAATGTTCTTTTTATCGTGATAAAACTTTTACATTACTCTTCAATTTCATCAACTGAATATTCCAAGAGTTTTAATCTACAAGTTTTTCACAATCTAACTCTAAATATTGATTCTATCATCA
>NW_017097816.1:6902-7755 GCF_001412225.1 Nicrophorus vespilloides
TTCTAATAGTTAAATCTACATACTTATTACACTGAAACATAATTTAGACTTAACATTTTTTCAATAAACTACTTCATATCAAAACACAACTATAATCAAACTTTTAGTTTTCTTAATTTCATTCTAAATGTTCTTTTTATCGTGATAAAACTTTTACATTTCTCTTCAATTTCATCAACTGAATATTCCAAGAGTTTTAATCTATTAGTTTTTCACAATCTAACTCTAAATATTGATTCTATCATCAAAAAAAGCATTAGCTATAATTTCCTTAAATTTCATCAATCAATAATTACAACAATCTTTCTAATAGTTAAATCTACATACTTATTACACTGAAACATAATTTAGACTTAACATTTTTTCAATAAACTACTGCATATCAAAACACAACTATAATCAAACTTTTAGTTTTCTTAATTTCATTCTAAATGTTCATTTTATTGTGATAAAACTTCTACAATTCTCTTCAATTTCATCAACTGAATATTCCAAGAGTTTTAATCTACTAATTTTTCACAATCTAACTCTAAATATTGATTCTATCATTAAAAAAAGCATTAGTTATAATTTCCTTAAATTTTATCAATTGAGAATTGCAACAATATCTTTAATAGTTAAATCTATATACTTATTACATTGTAACATTGTTTAGACTTTAGACATTTTTTCAATAGTTTACGGTTCATCATCCGTTATATAATTTCAATTAAGATTACTTCCACCATGCATATTCATTACATAACTGCAAATTAACATTTAATAAACTTTATAAAAGTAATACCTCCTAACAATTTCATATTTGTATTGGTAATCCATTCAATTCTTGATACAGTAATCAAAAGAATTTTAC
>NW_017097816.1:7761-17969 GCF_001412225.1 Nicrophorus vespilloides
TTACAATTATTATAGATTATTGCGAGTTCAGTGTGTGCACTATACTTCAGTTTTCATGTTTTAAAAACAACATCGTATAAAAGATAAAGTCAAATGAAATAGAGGCGAAAAATATGCTGTATGAAACCACTTTCGATGTGTAGAATTATATTTGATGATTGATGGGTTTACGACTGTAAAATTAGAGTTCTAGAAGGTAGCCGAATGTTTGGTTCTAAAATAGTTCTCTGTGCGAGTGCGTAACGCGCGTATTCGTGGGGTAGGCCGTCGCGACGGAAATAAAGTTGGATTGGATGCGTGCGTGTTCTGGCAGAGAAGAGAAGAGTGGTAAGCGCGAGTTCCCCCTTTTTTTCTCTGGTTGTGCCGTTGCTGGTTGGGCTGCTGCTGTTGCTAGGTCTGTCGTCGCCGTTTTTGCACGCTCTGGCCCTGACCTAGCTATAGTAGAAGGCGGTGCGCGGAGGGCAAGAGAAGCACGACACGAAGAGGAGAACCAAGAGTAAAAAAAGCAAATGCAGAACCGTCCATCGACATCGACCGACGACGACGAGACTCTCTTCTCTCCCCTCATCCGTTCCTCCCCAACGTACACACGCTCGCTCTTCTGTACCGGTCGGTTGGTCGGTCGCTAGGCCGTTCGTGTTTCCATCATCAATTGCACCAGTTGACCAGACAACCATTGCCATGGTAGCCCAGATCCCAAATCCCTACAGTGTCGAGCTGGATGATCGCCCGACCAGAATGCAGTTACGCAACCCCACCTTGATTCGTGTAGCCCACGCAGAGAGAACCTCCGGTAATAATCAATAAATTTAACCCTGGCCTTGGACATGGCCACCGCACTCTTCTCCACCATCACATCACGTCTCTTCGCTCATTCCCCAGCCGTCCCATTACGCTCTTCTCTATCTCTTTTCCTTCTCATCCCAACGAATACGCGAGTTGTTACACCTATGGGAAGAGCGAAAATCCGAAGTTGCGAAACAGAGAGAAAATCCTTATCATCTCTTGGTGCGCGCGGCGGATTTGTACTTTCTTTATTTGTAACTGCTCGTTTTCATAACGATCCCAAACATTTATTTCTCTTTTTTTTCCTTCCTTCCTTCCTCCTTCTTCGTCTGCGTCCCGGTCGGAGATCTCAGGGGGCGGCGGCGGCGGCAATTACACCCGAATCCGCTCCAGACGCAAATCCGCAAGAATTAACGGGTCTAACGATTTTTTTAATTAAACATCTTCAGTTCAATTTGCAAACGATCTTATTTTCCCAACAGAAGAAGGAAACAAATGTAGAAAGCTGCAGACACAACACTAGATAAATCGTATTGGAGATGGAGAGAGAAAAAACACCGAAATTTACTTGGAAAAGTAAATTGTTCACCTTAAAGAAGACAACAACAAAAAATAACAGCATCCTTCACGTGTAATATGAAGAGCGAAAGAGATGACGAAGATAACGAAAATGAAACATATAAAAAAAAATGGCAAAGAGCATCACTCGCAGCCGTATTACGTTGACAAATTGATCGAAGCGCTTTCCCTAAAGGCGAAATGGATATTGTCAATATATTTTAGACTTCCAGACGCTGGAGATTGTGTCTGCACGTAAAAGCAGGCAACAATTGTTACTTCTCCTGAGACAGTTTCAATCCGCCTGAAATTCATCATTTTTCATCTGATTTCCACACACAGTTTTCACTTAAAACAAGAGCAACGATTGAAAAGGTGAAATAATCTTTGAATAATTTATTTGTGTTTATTTTATTTATTATTATTACGTAAACTGAGATATACGTATGAATGAGTTCTCGGTCAATATCCTTTAGATGGTCGTTGCAGCAACATCATCATCAGCTGTCCAGTAAACAAGCCTTCGGCTCACGCCTCTCTTTGTGTCATCCGATATGATCGAACACGTTTGATGTTCGATTGGCCTCACTCATCATTCTTCTCTTCTTATAGGCCCACTTACAACTATCACCAATTAGAACAGTTTTTGCAATCTTCGTTAACGGTGTCTCTTCTCTTTGAGAACGCGACGTTGCTAACTGTAAAACTCTGCATGTGTGTGGTTACATTCGCTGTAGCAGCAATAGCAAACCTTTACCATTAGAAAGAACTCTTTGTGATTATCGTAGGCGTAAGCTCTACTTTCCAGTTATTCCACTCAATCATCGCATCATTAACGTAATTTAGATTTATGATCAAAATAAGCAAAATATTTGTCATAAAAGAAACGTTACTATTTAATTTTGCTCTCAGTTTTTAAACAAATTGAATACGATAATTTTTAATTAATGATTTTATTAACATTACCATCACAATTAATTAGAATAATCTTGAATTTATGTAAATTCATCAATAAATAAATTAAGGCGAATTTAAATTAGTAACGTTTCTTTTATGACAATTTCATTTTATTATACAGTTTCCTTCAATGTCATTAATTGAATACTGCAATATTTAACTAATTACACTAAAACATATTATAAATTATAAATTGATCAATTGTATATTGGTATTGCTTTGTTTACAACTCCGTGGAATAGAAGCAAAAAAAAATAACAACAGATACGAACACTAATAATACTAATTTTGTTGCTTGCTGACCGTTTCAACTTTTTTAAACTATTGATAAATTTTAATACGATAATTTTTAATTAATGATTTTATTAACATTACCATCACAATTAATTAGAACAATCTTGAATTTATGTAAATTCATCAATAAATAAATTACGGCGAATTTAAATTAGTAACGTTTCTTTTATGACAATTTCAATTTTAATCTTTACAATTTCAAAGTATTTTAATATCAAGAGTTTTGCGCTTTTAGTTAGCAAAATATTTGTCATAAAAGAAACGTTACTGTTTAATTTTGCTCTCAGTTTTTAAACAAATTGAATACGATAATTTTTAATTAATGATTTTATTAACATTACCATCAAAATTAATTAGAATAATCTTGAATTTATGTAAATTCATCAATAAATAAATTACGGCGAATTTAAATTAGTAACGTTTCTTTTATGACAATTTCATTTTATTATACAGTTTCCTTCAATTTCATTAATTGAATATTGCAATATTTAACTAATTACACTAAAACATATTATAAATTATAAATTGATCAATTGTATATTGGTATTGCTTTGTTTACAACTCCGTGGAATAGAAGCAAAAAAAATAACAACAGATAATGATTTTGTCGCTTGCTGACCGTTTCAGCTTTTTTAAACTATTAATAAATTTTAATACGACAATTTTTAATTAATGATTTTATTAACATTATCATCATAATTAATTAGAATAATCTTGAATTTATGTAAATTCATTAATAAATAAATTACGGCGAATTTTAATTAGTAACGTTTCTTTTATGACAATTTCATTTTATTTGTATAAATTATTAACAGTGATAAAGAAAATTTCAAAGTATTTTAATATCAAGAGTTTTGCGCTTTTAGTTAAGGAAGATTTTGAGATTAAAGTTGTATTAATTATTATTTTCAACTACGAAATTGAATCGAAACGGAAAGTTTGAGACGTGGCACCTTTTGGCGGTGTAAATAATAAGTGAAAAGTTCATTAGTTCGGTTGGGGTTGATGGTAGTTAATGAGTGGCTTGTAGTCTAACGTTGGTTAATTTTCTGCGGCAGTTTGGGAAGCGAAAGGTGGAAGTTTCGCACGGCCGCCGGGTGTGTAAATTTCGTTTTGGCTGCGGAGGTGGATGAAGAGGTGAAAGAGGAAGGCTCATGGTAACAGCGTGGGCCCCCCGAATTCTTGCTGCAGGTGTCGTTGCCAAACGTTGTTTTGCGCGCATCTGCACCGTTCCATTATGTTTTTTTTTATTTTGGACAGTCAAACGTCGGACAGCTGCTCTCTGCGTGCTCGAGGAAAGAAAGAACCAACGACAATGCGATACGAACAATGCAGAGAAAATTTGGTATTCCGGATATTCAAATTTGCCGAATTCTTTATCAAATTTTCTGCTAATGAGATCAGAAACGCAAGGTGCTCAACACCCTCGGGGTGTCACCGTTTCTGGATGTAAAAGAACCAGCTGCGAGGATCTCGCAAAAGAAGAAAACGCATCGAAACGAAACATCATGTAAGAGCGCGCTGTTGTTTGCTCACTCTCCTGCTGCAATGTTAGGTAAGCGGTCGTTGCACCGAGTGTGTGTGTGTGCATATTTATAGTGCGCCGATTGGGCAACGCGAAAATTAGTATATAGCATTCACCTTCTCTCTCTTTCTTTCAACATCTCAAAAACGCACACACTTTATGTCTCTCTCTCTCGAATCTCCAACGTTTACTTTAAACATTTGCAACACCTAGAAAAGCCGTTGGCCCCAAAGAAACCACGAAAATCCTTCAGTTACGTAAACTTTTTCAACCAACAAACTCTGTTGCTATTATTATATTATTACTTTCCTCCTTCCTGCTGTCGCCTAATCGAAAATCGATGCCTGTAATTCCTGTGGAAAAATGTGTACATGGCTTCTTTTCTGTGCCCAGACGCAATCAATCATCCGCTGGATGTGTCGCCTGAAAGATTTCATATTCCTTATTAATTTTATCATGGTCCTCTTTATCTTCGCAGATTTCGCATCTAAATGCAAATTGCACCCATCCTCCTACCACCACAACTACTTCATCCCTCACCATCCAAACTTTGCTTGCATTTTGATGATCACTTCGTCTCTCCGCCAAAGACATAGACACACACACACACAAAGCCATTCCAATTAATTAGTCCCTGTTGCAGACGAATTATATTTCGTACGGCCACAATTAGAAAGTTGTCGTCTCCGCTTCTGAGGGGATTGCACAATGCGTTCGCATCTTCTTTACCGTCTCATATTCTACACTTTCTGACGAAATCTGCAATTCCCTCATCTCAACGCATTATTGAAACCCTACAACAGCGAATCCATTATAAATCAAAAATTTAAGTCTAGACAAACTTACTTATATTTCTTTTAATTTCTTTCATTTCTCAAAAATATTATTATTTTCTGGTTTTTAGTGTTACATTTAAATCATGTGAATTCTCAGAATTGTTTGTTTATAATTAATTGAATTGTAAACTGCATATGGAAACTGATTATTTTCGTAAATTCTATTTTTGGACTTGTTTTCACTGATTCTTCATTCAATCAATAACATCAATATTTTTCTTCTTACATGTTATTTGTGTCAAAATTAAATAATGAAACGCTGAAATGTCAAATTGACATCTGTCATTTTTGAAAATTTTTGAAAATAATGGTAGTATTTCAGGAAATTTGAATATTTTGTTTTTAATAAAAACTTAATATATAACGTTTAAATATAGAGAAAAGAAAAACAAGTCCATATCGACTTTGATAAACATATGAATTGACGTTTGAAATGTCAGATTTCTCATTTTTTTTAAGCATATTTCAATTCTCTTCACTTAAATATTAAATTTATCAAAAAGAAATACAACTTAATGAAATATTATGACAAAAGTATTATTGTTAGAACTTGTTTCAATACAGGTAAACATAATTTGACATTGACGTTTGAAATGTCAGATCAATTTCTGTCACTTTGCGAATCAGTTTTTTTTTTGTTTTTTTCCGTTCAATTTATTGAAAAATAATGAAAGAAATGCAGGAAAATGAATCTGCTTTGTTTTTAATAAAAAAAATTAAATGTAAAAAAAGAATCAAGTTTATATTTTTAAAATCGAATGACTTTGATAAACATATGAAATGACGTTTGAAATATCAAAATACTTTTTTTAAATCTATTTAAGTGGAAACTGCATGAAATATCAATATAAAAATTATTATTATTATTAGATAGTAATTGTGACATTGACTTTTGAAATGTCATAACGATTTTCGTCAATTTAAAACATTTCGGATAAGTAAGAGAATGTAAGAACCAAAGGAAATTGTGATGGAATTTGATTCGCGTGCAGAGAAAGATGATTTTGTAAACATATGACAAAATGACATTGACGTTTGAAATGTCAAAACGATTTCTGTCACTTTACGAATCAGTTTTTTTTTGTTTTGTTCCGTTCACTTTACTGAAAAATAATGAAAATAATGAAAGAAAATACAGGAAAATGAATCTGGTTTGTTTTTAATAAAAAAAATGTAAATGTCACATCCAAATATTATTATTAGAAATTGTGTCACATCTATAGGAAAAAAAAAGAAACAAGTCTATGATTTTGAAATCGAATGACTTTGATTTGACATATGAAATGACATTGACGTTTGAAATGTCAAAACAATTTTTGTTTTTTTTCTTTTTAAATCCTATTTCAAATCTCTTCACTGAATAAAGAATAAACTTATTAAAATAACTCAACAAAATACAAAAAAAAATAAAGTTAAATCTATTTAAATGGAAACTGAATGGAAATATCAGAATTAAAACTATTATGATTAGAAATGGACGTGACATTGACGATTAAAAGGTCAATTTTAATCATTTCAGTGTAATTTAAACAAGAGAATGCAAGAATCGAAGAAAATTGTGTTGGAATTTGATTAGCGTGTATAGAAAGACGATTTTGTAAACATATGACAAAATGACATTGACGTTTGAAATGTCAAATCAATTTCTGTCACTTTACGAATCAGTTTATTTTTTGTTTTTTTCCGTTCACTTTATTGAAAAATAATGAAAGAAAATACAGGAAAATTATTTAATTAAAGAAAAATAATGTCACGTCTAAATATTATTGTGTTATATCTATAGGAAAAAAAGAAACAAGTCTATGATTTTGAAATCGAATGACTTTGATTTGACATATGAAATGACATTGACGTTTGAAATGTCAAAACAATTTTTGTTTTTCTTAATAAATCCTATTTCAAATCTCTTCACTGAATAAAGAATAAACTTATTAAAATAATTCAACAAAATACAAAAAAATAAAGTTAAATCTATTTAAGTGAAAACTGAATGTAATATCAGCATAAAAACTATTATGATTATGATTAGAAATTGACGTGACATTGACGTTTAAAACGTCAATTTCAATCATTTCAGTGTAATATAAACAAGATAATGCAAGAACCAAAGGAAATTGTGATTGTGAATTTGATTCGCGTGCAGAGAAAGATGATTTTGTAAACATATGACAAAATGACATTGACGTTTGAAATTTCATAACGATTTCTGTCATTTTGCGAATCATTTTTTTTTGTTTTTTTCCGTTCATTTTATTGAAAAATAATGAAAATAATGAAAGAAAATACAGGGAAAATTAATCTGCTTTGTTTTTAATTAAAGAAAAAAAATGTCACGTCTAAATATTATTGTGTTATATCTATAGGAAAAAATGAAACAAGTCTATGATTTTGAAATCGAATGACTTTGATTTGACATATGAAATGACATTGACGTTTGAAATGTCAAAACAATTTTTCTTTTAAATCCTATTTCCAAACCTCTTCACTGAATAAAGAATAAACTTATTAAAATAATTCAACAAAATACAAAAAAATAAAGTTAAATCTATTTAAGTGAAAACTGAAGGAAATATCAGCATCACTATTATGATTATAATTAGAAATTGACATGACATTGACGTTTAAAACGTCAATTTCAAACAAGATAAAGATGATTTTGTACTTTTGTACCCGGCGCATCCACGCACAAAGAATCACACTCATCATCAAAGCGTTTATAATTGGAGTGCGTGGGTCGTAAAGAGCAGTTTCAGGACGTGAGTCGCGTGTTGCGGTCAGACCTGCAGATTTGCATACGAGACAGATATATAAATTAATTTGCGAACAATAAAATTCCGCAACAGCCATTTTCCTCCTGCTCTCCGGACGAGAGAGAGAGAGAAAATGAGAGCGCGAAACGCGAACTGAGAGGAATAAAGAGAGAGAATGGTTAGCTCATGATTTATGCAACGAGAGTTCGGGCGCACCTTCACAACATAGATACACGCACGCATAGAACAGCAGTAAGAGAAGAAAAAAATAATATCCCAGTAAATCACTTCAAATATTCACGCGAAATCGAATGGGGGGGGAATAAAAATAAAAACTGCACAACAACTTCCTTCGTTTCCTTCAACTTGTGGGGATGAATTTTTTTTTACTTGTCTTGTGATTCGTGTAACAACGTGGATCGGAGATGGATGTTTCTTCCTTCCATAAATCTCCCATCAATAAATAATTCACCGACACGAGGAACGTGTATATTTGTATTTATTACCTGGCAGTTTTTCGGGCTCGTCCCTTTTCCTGCCGATAATCGAGCACTCACTTAGGACCACCAGCCAACCAACCCTCTTTCTCTTCCCTCTAAGCGGCCCGATAATTACCCTTTCAATTCAGTTTACACCCCCATCCGAGGATTACTACAGGCTTCGAAGACATCGATTCGTTTAGAAAACACTTTATCTCTTTCTCTCTCTCCTTCCTGTTAACATTTATGAATCAATTACCAAAAGCTTCCTGAAACTTACTACAGAAAAAAAAATCCCATCAATTTTAACGCAAATTTCTTACATAAAATCAATTTATTTCTTTTTAAATTAGTTATAATAATTACATTAGTTATTATAAAAGCTTGGCTTGATCTAAATCAAATATTATGAAACTGTGTAATCAATCGAAATATGAAATAGCGCGCACTTTGTAAAGTCTAAATGATATAACGATGCATGCTTGTATAAATAACGTAAATGACGAACACTCGCGATTTGAAACAAAACACTTGCGTAACTTGGCAACTCGGTTTGTTTACCTTGTTTTGTTGTAATGTGAAAATATGTTTACTGCGAGGGAAAGCGGTGAGGATAGAGATGAGAGGAGTGTTTGTTTGTTTGTGTGTCTATTTTTAGTGTTACGATAAACCTTATCGAAAGGCCACAGACACTATAAAATCTGTTGAGCCCTGCGCGCCTTTTCCCCCTTACCCATACACAAACAAGCGCTGAAAAATAAAAAAAACAACAACTTAACTCTTACGCATCGTCTAATCCTATTTACAGCAATTATTCATAACGCTGTGTTTGCTCGGCGATTGGGGTCAAACGTTAATTTATTGAAGAAGAAAGTTTCTAATCTCTTATCGAAATTTTTTTTTTCAAAATTTATAATGTTACTAATTATATGAAACGTTGACGTTTTACAGTTGATATTTGACAATTGACAGTTGACATTTTATAATTTTCTGTAAAAAGTCAACCATTCATTGTTTTTAAGTGAATTATTACAATTTCTACGCGTTATTCGATCGTGTACTTTTCCATAACTTAACCTCAATGTTTATTAGTGACAGCATACAAAAAAATATCCATTCTGGTTTGATAGCGAAAAAAATGGCGGCAAATTTAAAATTTAGGAGATATTTCCCCTTATAACAATCTCTTCAACAATTAACAGAAATTCTCAACAATTTTAATGTAATTTCAACCAATTTTTGTACTTTTCCATAACTTAACCTCAATGTTTATTAGTGAAAGCATACAAAAAAATATCCATTCTGGTTTGATAGCGAAAAAAATGGCGGCAAATTTAAAAAGACACTAGTTTTTGGGACACCCTTTACATTTAAAGAACATACAAATTGCTTTTTTTACAATTTCAATGTAATTTTAGCCAATTTCAGTCAGATTGTCTGCGTTTTTTGTTTTAATAAGAAAATTTAGAAGATATTTCCACTTATAACAATCTCTTCTACAATTAACAAAAATTATCAACAATTTTAATGTAATTTCATCCAATTTCAATCAGATTGTCTCTAAATATAAACTATGTTTCATCTAGTATTCGTGTCCATTATAAATTTAACTAAGTTATTTAGATGGAAAAAGTTGAAAATTCTCTGCAAAGATTTTTTTTATTGTTTAATAAGAAAATTTAGAAGATACTTCCACTTATAACAATCTGTGTTACAATTAACAGAAATTCTCAACAATTTCAATGTAATTTCATCCAATTTCAGTCAGATTGTCTGTAAATATAAATTATCTAATCTTATTTCATTTAGTATTCTTGTCTATTGTAAATTTAACTAAATTATTTAGATGGAAAAAGTTGGAAATTCTCTGCAAAAAGAAAAATCTGCGTTTTTTTATTGTTTAATAAGGAAATTTTGCAGATATTTCCACTTATAACAATCTCTTCTACAGTTAACAGAAATTCTCAACAATGTTAATGTATTTTCATCCAATTTTAGTCAGATTGTGTTTAAATATAAACTA
>NW_017097816.1:17985-22525 GCF_001412225.1 Nicrophorus vespilloides
AAATAAATCTGCTTTTTTTTTATTGTTTAATAAGATAATTTGGAAGATATTTCCACTTATAACAATCTCTTCTACAATTAACAGATATTCTCAATAATTTGAATGTAATTTCATCCAATTTCAATCAGATTGTCTGCGTTTTTTTTGGTTTTGATTGTTTAATAAGAAAATTTAGAAGATATTTCCACTTATAACAATCTCTTCTACAATTAACACAAATTCTCAACAATTTTAATGTAATTTCATCCAATTTCAGTCAGATTGTCTGTAAATATAAATTATCTAATCTTATTTCATTTAGTATTCTTGTCTATTGCAAATTTAACTAAATTATTTAGATGGAAAAAGTTGGAAATTCTCTGCAAAGAGAAAAATCTGCGTTTTTTTATTGTTTAATAAGAAAATTTAGAAGATATTTCCACTTATAAAAATCTCTTCTACAATTAACAGAAAAACTCTACAATTTTAATGTAATTTCATCTAATTTCAGTCAGATTGTCTCTAAATATAAACTATCTAATCTTATTCCATCTAGTATTCTTGTTGGAAATCTAGTATTGTAGTTGGAAATTCTCTGCAAAGAAAATAAATCTGCTTTTTTTTTATTGTTTAATAAGATAATTTGGAAGATATTTCCACTTATAACAATCTCTTCTACAATTAACAGAAATTCTCAACAATTTTAATGTAATTTCATCCAATTTTTCGATAACTTAACCTCAATGTTTATTAGTGACAGCATCTAAAAAATATCCATTCAAGTTTTAGCGCGAAAAAAATGGCGGCAAATTAAAAATGTCAGTTCTTTTTGGGACGCACTTTACATTTAAAGTGCGTTTTTTGTTTTAATAAGAAAATTTAGAAGATATTTCCACTTATAACAATCTCTTCTACAATTAACAGAAATTCTCAACAATTTTAATGTAATTTCATCCAATTTTAGTCAGATTGTGTCTAAATATAAACTATGTAAGCTTACTTCATCTAGTATTCTTATCAATTGTAAATTTAACTAAATTATAAGAAAATTTTAGGTTTTCTTTGGTTGCTTAATAAGATAATTTTGCAGATATTTGCATTTACAACAATCTCTTCTACAATTAATAATTAATTAAGAAATTCTCAACAATTTTAATGTAATTTAATCCAATTTTAGTACTTTATTTTTACGTTATTTTTTTTTTGTAATTCTTATTAATTAATTGAGAAAATATCCGTTGCAGGTATGAAACAAAGAAATAAGTAAACTTGATTATTCTTTCAAGTGTGAAGATTAGATTTTAAAAGCAAAAATTAAAGTAAATGAATGAAAAAAAGGTAATGCTAATAAAGGAAGTGAACGATCGGATGCGGAGGAAACTTGAAAATCGCGTGCGATTCGGTGAACTTCCTGGTGATTAGCGATCAGGTGCAAGGGTTTCGGCAAGGGTCGTGACGTGTGAGGGCCGTCGAGACGAGCAGATGGTTTTCGAGTTGTGCGCTTCTCCTCTTATCTGGGACGAAAATGCTGAGGCGAGCAAAAGATTTCACTCGCCTTATTTGATCTTCGCAGCGACGAGTGCGTTGCTGTTGTATATAGTTAACGTAACTCGACGCGAATTTGTCCGTACATTCGTGCACGTAGTATTTGTTGAGGTAGTGTATGTAGTAGGCACAAGTGGTCGTCGTCGTTGTTTCCTCCGCCGCCTATGTTGCTAAAAGTTGGCGTAACTCGCCGCAGATTTCCAGGTCGATTTTAATTTCGCGATTATGTTAATAATCCGCATTAGGTGTGTTTTAATAAGAAGCAAAAGAGAGCTCTCCTCTTGTATATATATACACATATATGTTTGCTGTCTATATACTTGTTGTATATGAGTGTGTGTTCTTCGGAGAGTAAGTTGGGCGTGTGCAGAGTCGCGCCCAGAATGCACCGACACACATCCACTCACTCACTCATAAACTCTACATGCACACTCACTCAAACACATAACAGGCGAGAGGGCAACGAACTTAAACCGGCAAAACCAACTCTTCGCCATTTTTAGCAACGCGCCATCAAACCAGACACTGGCGTTATTATTATTATGACACATGAGCTATTGGGTTTGGTTCTGCTGCGACCAGCATCTTTCTTCTTCCACCTACTTCATAATCCTCATCATCCATTATGCATATGACCCATTTCTTTCTTTACTTCATCGCAGTTTAACGCTCCGAACACTTGGAGATCATCTTCGAGGAAACGCGTACTCTTCTACCCACCACCTATCACATCCATCTTAACTATACTACCTACAAGCCTGCACCTCTCTCCGAACCCTCCGATTTGGGTCACATGTTTAGAATTCGAAAGCAAACTGTTGGAGCGATCATTGGCAGCTGAAATACCTGGCGAACCGATAACGCCTTGGTTCGTTGCCCTCGCAATATCGACAATTCACACACTCAATTGAAAACACACACACACACACACTTATTCACTCATAACTTCTCTAAATCCAACGCAAAAAATACAAATTGCAAATATTTAATTTGATTAAGATTAAGAATAAACGTTTTATAGTAAGTAGAAAACGGTTTGTAGTTACGAAACGTTTTACAATTGATGAAAACAAATATGTGGTGTATATTTGGAATGTAGATTTCGGTTGTGGATAATAAGTGGGATTACGAATGCTGTTGATGGCTGGATGAAATTCTTGTGTTCGCTCTGATGAAGGGTGAAGTCGTTCGTATGAGAATGAAGAGGATGAGGTCAATGGGCAAATCCCGTGTTTCTGTAATTCGCAGAGGCTTAGCGCTCGTGTCGTACGAGGATTAGCAAAGGCGATGACTGCAGCAGTCTCTTAAATCCCTGCTCACTTCTTCGCGCACGTTACATGTAATTTTAGCTAAATCACTGTTCTTCATCTCTCCGCAGCTTGTTAAATTATCGATAGATCAAAAGATATTTCCACTTATAACAATCTGTTTTACAATTAATAGAAATTCTCAATAATTTTAATGTAATTTCATCCAATTTCAATCAGATTTTCTCTAAATATAAACTATGTTTCATCTAGTATTCGTGTCCTTTATACATTTAACTAAATTATTTAGATGGAAAAAGTTGGAAATTCTCTGCAAAAAAAAATCTAGAAGATATTTCCACTTATATAATTATATCTCTTCTACAATTAACAGAAATTCTCAACAATTTCAATGTAATTTCAACTAATTTCAGTCAGATTGTCTCTAAATATAAACTATGTTTCATCTAGTATTCGTGTACTTTATAAATTTAACTAAGTTATTTAGATGGAAAAAGTTGGAAATTCTCTGCAAAGATTTTATTTATTTTTTAATAAGAAAATTTAGAAGATATTTCCACTTATAACAATCTCTTCTACAATTAACAGAAATTCTCAACAATTTTAATGTAATTTCATCCAATTTCAGTCAGATTGTCTCTAAATATAAACTATGTTTCATCTAGTATTCGTGTCCATTATAAATTTAACTAAGTTATTTAGATGGAAAAAGTTGGAAATTCTCTGCAAAGAAAAAAATCTAGAAGATATTTTCACTTATAACAATCTCTTCTACAATTAACAGAAATTATCAACAATTTCAATGTAATTTCATCTAATTTCAGATAGATGGAAAAAGTTGAAAATTCTCTGCAAAGATCAAAATTTCAGTCAAATTGCCTCCAAATATAAACTATGTAATCTTATTTCATCTAGTATTCTTGTCCATTGTAAATTTAACTAAGTTATTTAGATGGGAAAATAGTTGGAAATTCTCTGCAAAGAAAGATCTGCGTTTCTTTTTATTGTTTAATAAGAAAATATAGAAGATATTTCCACTTATAATAATCTCTTCTACAATTAACCGAAATTCTCAACAATTTTAATGTAATTTCATCGAATTTTATTCAGATTATCTCTAAATATAAACTATGTAACCTTATTTCATCTAGTTTTCTTGTCAATTGTAAATTTAACTAAATTATAAGAAAAATCTGCGTATTTTTGGTTGTTTAATAAGAAAATTTAGTAGATATTTCCACTTATAACAATCTCTTCTACAATTAACACAAATTCTCAACAATTTTAATGTAATTTCATGCAATTTCAGTCAGATTGTCTCTAAATAAAAAACTATGTAATCTTATTTCATATAGTATTCTAGTCAGTTGTAAATTTAACTAAATTATTTAAATGGAAAAAGTTGGAAATTCTCTGCAAAGAAAAATTGCGTTTTTTTTATTGTTTAATAAGAAAATTTAAAAGATATTTCCACTCATAACAATTTCCTTCTACAATTAACAGAAATTCTCAACAATTTTAATGTAATTTCATCCAATTTCAGTCAGATTATCTATAAATCTAAACTATGTAATCTTATTTCATCTAGTATTCTTGTCAATTGTAAATTTAACTAAATTATTTAGATAGAAAAAGTTGGAAATTCTCTGCAAAGATCAAAATCTTCGTTTTTTTATTGTTTAATAAGAAAAATTAGAAGATATTTCCACTTATAACAATCTCTTCTACAATTAACAGAAATTCTCAAC
>NW_017097817.1:0-4630 GCF_001412225.1 Nicrophorus vespilloides
TGTATCTGGAAAATTATTAGTTTTTCTCATATATTTTATGATTACATAACAAATTACAAGTATTTTCTTGTACTGTGTACACTTTTACACTGAATTTCTTTCTGTTTACTTTTTTCATATTTCCATCATTTAACTTTACAAATTTTCAGAAATTTGTTATTTTTTATATATTTGATAATTAAACAACTAATGATTTCCAATTGTATATTTTTCAATGAGAAAATCAATAAGTACAAGTATTTCCTTTGCATTTAACATTGTTTTCTTCTGATTACTTTTTTCTAATAGTTTGCTTGTATTTTCATTGTATCTGGAAAATTGTTAGTTTTTCTCATATATTTGATAATTATATAACAAATTACAAGTGTTTTTTTGTACACTGAATTTCCTTCTGGTTCCTTTTTTCATATTTCCGTGTTCTAAACTTACAGATTTTCATAAATTTATTATTTTTTATATATTCGATAATTAAACAACTAATGATTTCTAATTGTATATTTTTCAATGAGAAAATCAATAAGTACAAGTATTTACTTAGCCTTTACTTTGTTTTCTTCTGGTTACTTTTCTCTTATAGTTTGCTTGTTTTTCATTGTATCTGGAAAATTGTTAGTTTTTCTCTTATATTTGATGATTACATAACAAATTACAAGTGTTTTCTTGTACACTTCTACATTGTACTTCCTTCTGGTTACTTTTGTCAGATTTCCTGAAAATTCTTATATTGTATATATTTGATAATTAAACAACTCGTGATTTTCAATTGTACACTTGTTATTGAAAAAATCAATAAGTACAAGTATTTCCTATTGCCTTTAACTTTGTTTTCTTCTAGTTAGTTTTCTCATATATTAGATGATTATAAAACAAATTACAAGCGTTTCTTGAACCCTGTACACTTTTGCACTGCATTTCCTTCTGGTTACTCTTTTTTCATATTTAAATCATTTAACTTTACAGATTTTCTGAAAATTTACAGACAAATAATAATAACAACAACAAATAATAATAAAATATAGATAGAAAATATAGAATTACATACGTTTCCCCTTTCATTTCTTAAAAAAAAAAACAAGAAATGCACTTTACTTTTGGTTGTATTTTCATCTAGTTAAAGTAAACTATATTATTTTTATTACTTTATGATTTATAACGAAAAAATACAATGTCAAATTATGACATTACTTTTGCGCCACCTTGTTTTCATGATTACATTCAAATATTTTTCAACATAATACGCAGTTTATATGGAAAAATTAAAGAAGTACAAACGTTTCATTTCACCCTTAAATTTATTTTCTCGTGTCTAATAATCTATATTTTTAACTTCACAGATTATTAGGAACATTGTATCTTTTTTTCATATATTTGATGAATACACAACTAATGATTTCCAATTGTTCAATTTCTTAGGAGAAAATGAATAAGTACAAGTATTTACTTTTGCCTTTAACTTTGTTTTCTTCTGGTTACTTTTCTCTTATAGTTTGCTTGTGTTTTCATTGTATCTGGAAAATTATTAGTTTTTCTCATATATTTTATGATTACATAACAAATTACAAGTATTTTCTTGTACTGTGTACACTTTTACACTGAATTTCTTTCTGTTTACTTTTTTCATATTTCCATCATTTAACTTTACAAATTTTCAGAAATTTGTTATTTTTTATATATTTGATAATTAAAAAACTAATCATTTCCAATTGTATATTTTTCAATGAGAAAATCAATTAGTACAAGTATTTCCTTTGCATTTAACATTGTTTTCTTCTGATTACTTTTTTCTTATAGTTTGCTTGTATTTTCATTGTATCTGGAAAATTGTTATCTTTTCTCATATATTTGATAATTATATAACAAATTACAAGTGTTTTTTTGTACACTGAATTTCCTTCTGCTTCCTTTTTTCATATTTCCGTGTTCTAAACTTACAGATTTTCATAAATTTATTATTTTTTATATATTTGATAATTAAACAACTAATGATTTCTAATTGTATATTTTTCAATGAGAAAATCAATAAGTACAAGTATTTACTTAGCCTTTGACTTTGTTTTCTTCTGGTTACTTTTCTCTTATAGTTTGCTTGTATTTTCATTGTATCTGGAAAATTGTTAGTTTTTCTCATATATTTGATGATTACATAATAAATTACAGGTGTTTTCTTGTACCTTATACATTTTTACACTGTATTTCCTTCTTATTTACTTTTTTCATATTTCCATCATCTAACTTTACAGATTTTCATAAATTTGTTTTTTTTTATATATTTTATGATTACACAACTAATGATTTCTAATTGTACATTTTTCTCTTATATTTTGCATGCATTTCGACATATCTGGCAAATTGTTTCTTTATCTCATATATTCGGTGATTACATAACAAATTATAAGTGGTTTCATGTACTCTGTAAACTTTTACACTTTATTTCCATCATTTAACTTTACAGTTTTTATGAAATATATAGATTTTGTTATTCTTTTGATGATAACACAATAAGGGATTTCCAATTGTTCATTCGATGATGAAAACAATAAAAAAAGTACAGACGTTTTCCTAAAAATAAATTAACCAGACTTCTTTTATAAACTGAGACAAAAAAAACTCTTTCCTTTTTTTTATTTCCATCGTCGTTTTTCGTCTCGGATAAACGAAGATTAGTTTGCAGGATTGCAATCAGTTAAGACCCATTTCATTACACCCCCCCAGAACGTCAGTCTTCTCTTACGACCCTCTGTTGCTTGCTTTTTCCCATTCTTTCATTCTTTCTCTTCCTCCATATTCCCTTCTCCTTCTCTCGCAATTCTCCAGTGTCGCTGTCCAAACGCGCCGCAATTTAATTATCGGCCGACATAAATACGTTTGTTAAATAATAAATGAACGCAAACATCGGTCTTCTAGTCGTAATTGCGATTAAACTCAGACCGCTTTTATTAATGCATACATTGTTTTTATTTTCAAGATACTTTTTTCGTATTTGCAAACGGTGAAATAATTTGTATTTATTAATTTAAACCTATAATTTTTACAGTTTTCAATAGAAAATTTTTATCATATTATTAATCTGTTTTCAGTCTTAACATCTTGAATATTTGAATCTTTATAATTAAAAACTGAAATTTTATTAACTTACTTCATATTTTGTCACTAGTTTTTTTTTGACAACTAGCAGTTGTCAGAATTACAATGTTATAATTTCACTTGTTTCTTTTGTCACTAGATTTTTCAAACTATATTTTTTTGACAGCTAACAGTTGTCACAATTACACTTTTGTGATATTTAATTGCATAATTTTGTAACTTTTGATAACAACATTTTTGTAATTAAATAAAGTTAATGAAGCTTGTATTAAATTATTCAAAATATATACCACTTTTCTTGTTGAAATTATGAGAGTAAAAAAAAATATTGACAGAAATTCGGTTTTAAAATTCCTATCACGGAAGTTTCAGTGGAAAGAGTCTCTTTCCGTATTATCGCATTAAAAGTAAATTGCCTAGGCTAAAACAGTTGCGGTTGTCTGAAGATGCGAGGATTCCGGATTTGGTTGGTTGAGACGTGCGACGACAGCAATTAATCCGAGTCACAACAATTAAACCTCCTAATTGTCACAGATTGCTTTACAGGATTTACGTGATCCAGCAAGGGTCGTATAAGTTAGGTCATGACTGTGCGTACGTGACGATCTTGGTCATAAGCTGAAGCCTAACATAATTTATCACCTTATTGCAATAAACATCAATTATAACGGTGAAATCCATTGAAATTGTATCTATGTGTAGGTCGTGTTGTCGTGTTCCAGAGATAGATTTCTGGACACTGTGGTATACAGTCAACCCTGCTATAACGCGGTGAGTGCGTACCGTGTTATATGGAAACCGCGCTATAAGAAACTCGGATTTAACCGTACAAACCAGGCTAATTCGTAGCGTGTTCTATGGAAACCGTCTACCGCGTTGTATGGAAACCGCGCTATAAGAAACTCGGAATTAGTACAAATCACATCATTCGTACGCGTTATATGGAGACCAATAAATACAAAAGACAAGAAAAATTATAAATTATTTTTATTGAATTGAAGAGTTCATATAAGGATTGATAAAAAAATGAAACAAGAACTAAACTAAAAGACTGTTTTTCAACAAAAACAATGAAGACTTTTGTAAAATTATGTAATCTTTCAACACTCATCCTCGCTGTCAGATGAGTCGCCTAACTCGTCTTCTTTTAATGGGCAAAATGTCTTCATCACTTAGTTCATCTTCACATAGGTTATCAATTGTAGCTTTTTTTCTAACTCCACTAAAACCTCTCTATAGGGAGGTAAGCAATTTCTTAACTATCTTTTAAACTTTGCGCTGCGCACCGTTGAACGATTAGTTTGAATGAAATGAAGTTCTAATTCTTTATCCAAATTTAGCTCTTTTTCACATCTTGTAAATCGAGATTTGGTACCCATTCCTTTTCCTTATTTTCGTTTACCAATGCATTTGCGGTGGATGCATCAATTAATTCCATCAGTTCTTCCTCATCTAAAGTTTTTTCCCCGAATACTAGTTATCTTACATCCTGATGGTTTACTGCAAATTCTTCATCGCTTAAACGAGAAGCAATGTTTACTATTTC
>NW_017097817.1:4652-15014 GCF_001412225.1 Nicrophorus vespilloides
AGTCATTCATAGGCTGCGCGGAAGGAACTTATGGGATGCTGTTGAACGGAAACCGCGCTGTAAGAGTACCGCGTTATAGGAGGGTTGTCGCAATTTCAACTCCGCGTTATATGGAAACCGCGTTCTCAGAGTACCGCGTTACTGTATTTGACTGTATTTTCTTCTGTTGTGGAGCCTTAGGTTTGGTAAATAATGAATCCAACGAGTTTATTATTAAAATATTCTTTAAAGTATTTGCTTTATTCTAGTTTTTCCGTCAAGACTATAGTTGTTTCTTTAACTTTCTTCCTAAGACTAATTACAAATATTTATTCTACGTATAAAATTAACTAAGCAAGAGGATAGGGTTTGAGGTTCAGTTAACTGCTCCTGTATGGATTCTTCCAATTCTGCATTTTGGTTCTCAGATGAAAATATGAGCAATGTTCTTATCAATCATTGGTCTCTGGAAACTGCCTAATCTGCGTCTGGATACATATAGGTCATTACCCTCAGTGGGACACAAACTTATTGGTTGGACACAACAGTTTTTTTCGAATTAAACAAGTTGTAATAATAAACAATTGAGTTGGTGCATGATTATCAGTCGTTTTTAATCAATATTTTGTTATGAAAAAGAAACATAAAAATTCTACGATAACATTTTTAAATCATTATTCCGGAGCGCAGTTCAATAACAGCTTTCTATGTACAAAAAATATTTTTAGGGCGGAAAGACCTCGGTCGTTAGCCCTTTGGCCGGCCTATTAGTATATAGTAGTATGTTAAAATTTATTTATGTACAAATTGTACTTTTTTTTCTTCTTCTTGTGTGTTGATGTTTGGTCAATAAATTATTATTATTATAATATTTTTATTAATAAAAAGTAAACAAAATGCCAATTCTCCTACGAAAAAGCCTGATAATTATGCACCAACCCAATAGATGTCGACCTCAGTTGGATGATATTGATATAGACGACATGTGGTTTCAACAAGATGGTGCCACATGCAATACAGCCAGTGAAACAATTCAATTACTGCAAGAGACATTTTCTAGTCGTTTTGGTGATCAGAATTGGCCCCTAGATCTTGTGATTTAACACCATTAGATTTATTTTTATGGGGTTATTTGAAGTCAACGGTCTATGTCAACAAGTCCACAACCACCCGTGCATTACAAGAGGAAATTAAACGCTGCATCAACGAAATTCAGCCACATTTATGCAAAATGGTCATGGAATTTCGATAAAAGAGTGCGTATGTACCAGCAAAGCTGTGGAGGTCATTTGCCCGATGTGTTATTCCATAAATAACAATATCCTATGTATTTTATGATTCAAAAAAAAAATCACAACCTGAAGACTGAAAACTGTGTTTTCTATTTAATTCAAATCTTGCGTTAATTTTGGAACACTCTTATAAAAAATTGAGTATTTTTGTTCATTTATTATTATTAAGTTCTTGTTTATTATCATAGAATATAAAATATTGCTTTCTAACAAGTAGTAGTATTATTGCACATAATTTATCAATTTAAAAAATAGCAATTAACCGGTTTTCACTTAAAATGTTTACCGGTAATAATTCAGTTAATTGTACTTATCTTTCACTTACCTTGTAAATTCTACAACGAAATGGTTTTCAATAAATAATTTAATAAGAATACATTGTTTATTTTCAATAATTGCAAATTACATAAGTTGATATATTATTTGATAAGTAGTAAAATATATAAATATTTTTTTATCGATTGATACAATAATATTAATGAAGCGTGTCAAGTGTATTTAAAAATATTAATTAAATATGAATAACATCAACTATTTTCGTTACTAATTGTTAATTGTAGAAAAAGGAACACTTATAATACATTTTTACATTTATGATAACTAATATATTTAAAAATCGCAATTAATAATTTAATTCATCTGTTTGGACAGTGCCATACCGATTTTTTTTACCTATACACAGTGAAATTTACTTTATATTTAGGATAAAAAGTATCATCATCATATTTGACAATTACAGATTCATCGCCGTTCGCTGTCGCATCGAATCCCTTGTCTGGGTATATGACTCCCTCGACTATATCGATCTGAGCTTTATTCATCAAAACTTCGCAGAGAAATGCACAATACACCTTATTCATATCATATTTTTTTGGAAAGCTGTAGTACGTTGCGTACCCCAAATATTTTGCAAATGAGACGCCGCGACCATACCTCCCTCTTTTCACCCTTCTATAGTTTAAATTGTGCTTGCAAATGTTGTCGACATTGGATTGATCCGTTCCATGCCAATATAGATCAGGAATAGCTGATTTCTTCAAATTAAACAGAGCAAGTGTGTAGGGATTATGATCCGTTCCATGCGAATATAGATCAGTAATAGCTGATTTCTTCAAATTAAACAGAGCAAGTGTGTAGGGATTAAATACCTCTTGTATCGAAACTAAATTCAGCTTAAGACCATCTGTTCTATTCGCATTTAACACTTGACTTCTAATGAGATCATAATCATGATGAGATGTATCTAACGTTGATAATGTATACACGTTACTTGTTGATTCCGTGAATGTTGGAATAAAATGACGAATTAGTTCATCATTTCTTTGCACCTCCATAGCTGCACTCATATCGAATTTTGCACTTTACACAAAAACTGTACGAATTATCATATGTAAGAGGATTGTGCTGAAACTCTCAAACGCAATGATGAACTATATATATTGAGAAGTTGATGTTCTAATGAAGTTCAGAATTCAATTGATAACTAATTGCATATATTGGAGAATGGAAGCTTAAGATTAAGTAATTAAAATTTTGAAAAATTCACTAATCAGAACACTATTATTATCATTGATAATAATTCAATAAGTCGTAATCATCATAATATTGGTAGTTTTGTGATTCTTATCACAATAACTATTGTTAGTTCATGCATGTTCAATTCATCTGATGTATACGTGAAACATGACAAAAAAGTGAACAAAGAAATTTATCGCATATACTTATTAATATCTAATCTGCAAAACATGAGTCAACCAATTTCCGTAGCAAATAATTAGATAAAGAATAAATAAAGTATATTTATAATTTACGTTTTAATTAAGACTGAATTTTAATGTTAGTAATTTTTATTGCAAACAATAAAAACAAATAAAATTAAAGATTTTCATGCAATTAAAAGTAATAAAACAAACAGTTAACTATTGCAAAGCGCTAATAATCATATTAATTCATTTAAAATTAATCAGTTAACGAAATGAAAACCGTGCATATCACATTCACGGTAAAGAAAGACACCTGCCCAATTGTAAGACTTATTGGACAAGATCTGCCCAAAGCAACAAAAGTCAAATATCTAGACATGCATCTAGACAGAAGACTCACCCGGAAAGATCATATTCAGGCTAAGAGGAAGAAATTAGAAATAAAGTTTAGGAAACTCTACTGGCTTCTAGGGAAAAAGTCGGAATTATCAGTGGAAAATAAATTACTTATATACAAAGTAATACTGAAACCAGTATGGACGTATGATATCCAATTTTGCGGTGCGGCCAGAAAATCGAACTTACAAATTATACAAAGGTTCCAATCAAAATGCATAAGAAACACTATCAGGGCCTCATGGTTCGTCAGGAATAAACAAATACACGAATATCTTCATATAGATATGGTCGAGGATACAATACCAACATTTAGTAGTAGATATCAAGATAGACTGGAGTCACATACTAATGTTCTGGCTATTGGCCTACTCGACAATATTGAAACCTCAACTAGCCTGCGTTGCAAACCACTAGATTTAGTATATAGATTTAAGTAATTATTAATGTTCAAATCATCATAATGGTAAACTATCTACTGTTAAAGATTACCCATTTAATGTCAACCGCGATCTTAAATTTACTCAATTTTCACATAGATGAACAGATTGTGAATAAAATTACAAGACATTAAAAAAATAAATAAATAAAATTAAAGAAACATAGAAGAATAAATCACTTACTTGTATTAAATTTACAAAGTTAATTACTATAAAAATATTGCTGTGTAATTAGTTTTTTTATACATTTATTGGAAAGTTGTGTTGTAACATGTTATTAGTTATAATATGTTACATTAATAGTTTCTATAATACGTTATATCAATAATTTATAACGGTTTGATAGATAATGGTCTTCTTTGTAGGTCAATTCTGTAGCAATTTGGTAATTTGTGCTGGCTTTATATACTTCTTACTTAATCAGGTTGATATTCGTAAATATATGGATTTTCATGCGAAAAAGATGAAATTTGTAGCTTTTATAAGTATTTATCACTTTCTTTTTCTTCAGAAAATTGGAACAATCCTGAGTGATAAAAGTAAAATTTGAGTATTTTTTGTTCATTACTTATTGATTTCTTTTTGTTAATTTTATTATAACTTAATAGGTTCTTCTTAATTACTATAAAATATTGTTTTCTAACAAAACAAAAACATTTGTTTAAATAATACAATTAAATTTACTTACATTTCAAGTCTTGTAAATAATACAACGAAATGGTTTTGAATGAATAATTTAATGAAAATACATTGTTTATTTCCAATAATTGCAAATTACATAAGTTGATATAATATTTGATAAGTAGTAAAATATATAAATCTTTTTTTATCGATTGATACAATAATATTAATGAAGCGTGTCAAGTGTATTTAAAAATATTAATTAAATATGAATAACATCAACTATTTTCGTTACTAATTGTTAATTGTAGAAAAAGGAACACTTATATTAAATTTTCATATTTACATTTATGATAAGTAATATATTTAAAAATCGCAATCAATAATTTACTTCATCAGTAATCATTTTTGATTATTTATTATTATTAAGTTCTTGTTTATTATCATAGAATATAAAATATTGCTTTCTAACAAGTATTAGTATTATTGCACATAATTTATCAATTTAAAAAATAGCAATTAATAAGAATACATTGTTTATTTTCAATAATTGCAAATTATATAAGTTCATACAATATTTGATAACTCGATTATTTTATCGATTGATACGTAATAATATTAATTAATTACATCAACTATTTTGGTTACTAATTTTTAATGGTATAAAAACATCACTTAATGGTCGGTCCGTTTGTATGGATGGTGCCGGTAAAATCTATTTTGAATTTTGGTGCCACCATATGTTGGAGTTGGACTCGAATTGTTTATAAACGGCAGACTCGTTCTGGGATTTTCAGCCATCTTATATAAAGTGAAACTTACTTTATATTTAGGATAAAAAGTATCATCATCATATTTGACAATTATAGTATCATCTTTGTTCATTGTCGTATCGAATCCCATGTCTGGGTATTTGAGTCCATTTCTACCGGGTTGACTTTTATTATTCGAAACTTCGCAGAGAAATGCACAATAATGTGTATTCATATCATAATTTGTATTCATATTTTGCAAATGAGACGCCGTGACCAAACAAATCTCTTTTCACCAATCTATAGTTTAAATTGTGCTTGCAAATGTTGTCGACATTGGATTGATCCGTTCCATGCAATATAGATCAGTATTAGCTGATTTCTTCAAATTAAACAGAGCAAGTGTGTAGGGATTAAATACCTCTTGTATCGAAACTAAATTTAGCTTAAGACCATCTCTTCCATTCGCATTTAATACTTGACTTCTAATGCGATCGTAATCTTGATGAGATGTATCTAACATTGATAATGTATATACGTTACTTGTTGATTCCGTGAATGTTGGAATAAAATGACGAATTAGTTAATTATTTCTTTGCACCTCCATAGCTGCACGCGTATCTAATTACACAAATCACAATTACTTTACACAAAAACTGTACGAATTCTTGAGGATTGCGCTGAAAATCTAAAACGCAATGAAAAAAACATGAAAAAGTGAACAACGAAATTTATCGTAAATACTTATTATTATCTAATCTGCAAAACATGATTCAACCAATTTCCGTCGCAAATAATAACCAATTAGATAAGGAATAAATAAAATATATTTATAATTTACGTTTGAATATATATTGAATTCAAATGATAATAATCTTTATTGCAGACAATAAAACAAACAAAATTAAACATTTTCATGCAATAAAAAGTACTAAAAGAAGCAGTTAACTGTTACAATGAGCCAATGACCAATTTAACACTTGTAGCGTATAAGTCTCCGACAATGGTCATCTGTGTTGGTCAATACTGCAGCAAGTCGATAATTTTCGCTGTCTTTATATTGCTTAATCAGGTTGATATTGGTAAATATATGGATTCCAAGTACCTGCACTTTATCGCAAAGAAGGAAGACGAAAGGTGCTGTTACTGAGGAGGACGATAGTCCTGAGCACACGCTTTTTAGGTGCTGCAGATGGCTTGGAAGCAAGAACGAGGCGAAGGCAAAATTGGGAGTTCTGCTAGAGCCAGAAAATGATATCAGTGAAATGCTGAAGAGTGCGGAGAACTGGGATATTGTAGCAGCGTACATATCAGAGGTTCTACTAGTAAAGATGTAGATGAGCGGAGGCTGCAGACGGCCTACGAGGATAATGGCAGTGCCACATGATCTAAGGGAAGTGCCAAACAGGCAAAGATAATCAGCATCGCAGAGTAGTATAGTAATAGTAGGTCCTGCATGCTGACGAAGAAAAAAAATATATGGATTTCATCGTTTGTTCAATACCAGAGGGTTTTAGTGTTTTTTTATATCGCTGCTTGAGTTACAGGCAGAACCACAAATTTAAATAGCAAAAAATCTATATAGTTTTGTACAAATGAATTTTATTATCAATTCATATGCTTGAATTTCTGCCTAATATCCAATTCAATTTGCTGTCTTGCTTTCTCTTAGTATCAATATGATTCTAATAAGTAGTAGTAGTACTATAACATGGAATATTCAAATCATAAATAAAGGTTAACCGGATTTTATTGAGTTGGCAACAAAATATTTGCCGATTTTCTTATACAAATGAAACATGTTTGTTTTATATAATTATTAAACTTTTTCCAAAAATGATTTTCCCATTTTGATCAATGACCTTTTACCATCGTTTCGTCAACTTCCTTATCACATGCTCATAGAACTTGTATTTATTAGCAAAAAAAACTTAATGTTTCTTGGAGATTTTCATCTAATGCATCAACGAAAATAGAAGACAACAATAACAAAAAGTACGTGTAGTGTGCATTTTCCAAACAAAGAATAATCGATTCTGATTCCGTTTCACAGCGCGATTTTTGTGTTCCTATTATTTATAGTCGCATTTCCACGCAATAAATCGAAATATCATAACCATCTTCCTCTATCTCCCTTATGCTTGTTTTTTTCATCATCTCTTCTCTCGTACACTCATACAAATATCCGCCTTCCAAACGCAGAACGATTTATTATTTACGTGGATTCCACGCAGAACGAGACTAATTTAATTTTCTGTGAAAAGCCCTCACCCTTCGACCCCGAAATATTCTAATTTCGACACAAAGCGAAATCGCGACAGAAGCAAACCGGAAAATTGGACGGCGGCGCTTCCATTGCTGTTAATAAATTGCTACCACTTTCAATTCGATTTTTTTTTGTTTTCACAATTTGCAAGAATTTTCATCGATTTATTACTTCAAAAATAATATTTACTAAAAACGTTCATTTCTATTTAGATTAATAATTATTGATAATATTAATAAGTAAATTGGTCTGTTTATAATATCATGTGTGGCCCCAGTAAAAAATAATACAAGCAAATTTCAAATTGAGGCTCCCATCAAATTTGAATTTTGGCTCACAGGAAATGTTTATGGTCTTAGTTTTCAATCGTTAGTTAACTAATTACCTCAAAAACATATACTTTATTATTTAATGAAAAAATAGTTTCAATATTTTAAATTTTATTAACTAAAACGTTTAATTCTATTTATGTTAATATTAATTGATAATAACAAGAAGTAAATTCATCTGTGTGTGAGCAAAGTTTTTAATGAAAAAAAAACTATTTTGAAGCAAATTTTAAATTGAGGGTCATATCAAATTTGAATTTGGGGTCACAGGAAATGTTTTTATCTTAGTTTTCAATCGTTAGTTAATTAATTACCTCAAAAAATATATACTTTGTTATATAATGATTCAAGAAAAAATAGTTTCAATATTTTAAATTTTATTAACTAAAACGTTTAATTCTATTTATGTTAATATTAATTGATAATAACAATAAGTAAATTGATCTGTGTATGAGCAAAGTTTATAATTTAATGTGTGGGTCCCAGAAAAAAAAAACTATTTTGAAGCAAATTTGAAATTGAGGGTCCCTTCAAATTTGAATTTGAGGTCACTGGAAATGTTTTTTGTCTTAGTTTTCAATTACTTTAAAAAAATGATACTTTACTATACTTTATTATAGAATTATAGAATATTTCAAGAAAAAAATAGTGTAAACATTTTAAATTTTATTAACTAAAATGTATATTTATATTTACATTAATAATTTTTCAATCATTGGCGTAACAATATATGGATGTACGTGTATAAGCGTAGTTATTGAATGTGTGGGCCCCAGGAAAAAATAATACAAGCAAATTTCAAATTGAGGGTCCCATCAAATTTGAATAACAACAAAAGCTTTTTCATACTTTTTAAAAGTCATTCATTAAATAAACTTGTTCTTTGTATCTTATGGCTTGTGGGCCCGTGTGTGCAAAAATTAGATTTATAAAAAAAAAACACAAAAGTCTTGAATTAATATAAAAACTTAATTATAATTCTATAATCAAAAGTGAAGTTAAACTATTTCCTCTTGAAACCGTACTTCTTCCTTTCGTAGAAAAGATCTGTTTTAGAGCTACCAAGATTAACGATCTTCGGACATCCGTCTCTGTCGTACTCAAGAATGGTGCATTCCTTGCAGTAGTACGCATCTGATACACCAGGTCCTCCGCAGATGACGCATCTTCCTTGGTAAGAACCGTAATTGCACTCATCGCAAATCCTCACCAAAGTGCACGGTCTAACATAAGAATCGCAGACCACGCATTTTCCATCACACTTTTCGCACAATCTTCCGATAGCAACGCCAGTCTGCTTCCTGCAGAATATCAAATCCGGATGATGCTTAGCCATATTCTCTGCACACACCATTGTAGAATTACAAATATAAACGTTTAATATAATCACTAATTACTTACCTAATCCAATTAATTAATCAGAATTCAATTATAATTTATAACAAAAACTACTTAGTTATTAAACTTATTTGCAAATCTACACGATTTAACAAAATTAACAAATCATTATCACATAACTTAATATTAATATTAAATTAATTAAACGGAATTTATTTAGTCGAAACTAAATCCGCGCGTCTTTATTTCTCCTTCATTCAATGCCGAAGACAAATAATTTTACCTCAATATTTTCGTTCACTTTATCTTATCGTTGTTTACAAATAAAAAAATATATATCGATTAAAAGTTTAATTTATATATTGTACAGCATTTTTAACAATAATAACAGCATGTTTACACTTATACTTCACTTTACGTTTCATTTTAAAAGAAACTTATATGATTATATGTTACTTAAATTTATTAAAAAATACTGCTGTCACTTCAGTTTAACTGTCATTATTATCATCGGACGTCACCAACTACCAACTAAATTATTATTAACTAGATGATGTTTTGATATGAGTTACTGTCAAATAGAATACATTTTTGACTTTGACATTTTCATTTAGATTAATTTTAGTTTTATTGAAAACTAGATTCTGTGACTTCAGTTTAACTGTCATATTTGTTATTAGATGTCATTATTACCATTTTAATTATTATTAGCTGGATGAAGATTTGAATATTTGGTTTGCGTGTCACATGTCAAATTTAATAAATTTCTGCTGTCTCTTCGGTTTAACTGTCATTTTTGTTATTAACTAAATTAAGTTTTGTATATTTGGTGTGCAAGTAAATATTACAATTTGATATTTATTTGAATCTAGTAATAATACAGCTGTCACTTCAGTTGTCATAACTGTCAGCTAAATTATTATTATTATTAGCTGGAAGAAGTTCTGATTTTTTGTATAATGATTTTGATAAATGTCAAATATAATAGATTACTGACTCTTGTCCAATAAATAAATTTTAAAAAATCTGATTATATTTTTTTTTTCATTTTATTTGTCCAATTTGTTTTAAATATTTTGAAAAATTCATAATTAGTAGTTACTGTTTACAATATAAATAAAATAATTCAAACACACTATTTCCATTATTTAAAAACTAAAAAGTTTGATGAATTTGACAATTAATTACAGAAGTACTGAAGAAACTACAAATATTATAGTTTCCTCATTAGAAACTCTATAATTTT
>NW_017097817.1:15024-19685 GCF_001412225.1 Nicrophorus vespilloides
TAAAACGTGAAGAGCTGATAAGAAAAATTTCCTCAATTGCACAATAATTGACGCTTTCTCATGTAATCACCAAATATGTATAAAAATGTAAATAGTTTCCAGTGAATCAATAAAATAATAAACATAAAAGTCTATTTTCTCTATGGAACTAAAATTTATCTAAATAAGACTGTCAAAGTCATTTATTGTGTTTCACAGTCACATAATAATTTAGTAGTAGTCATGACGTCCTATGACAATTTATTAAATTTGTGCTGTTTCTTCAATTTAATTGTCATTATTGTCATCGGACATTATGACTACCGATTAAATTATTGTTGTGTCTATGACTTCAGTTTAACTGTCATTTTTGTTATTAACCAGATGAAGTTTTCTATATTTGGTATGCAAGTAAATATTATGAATCTAGTCACTTCAGTTGTCATAACTGTCAGCTAAATTATTATTATTAACTGGAAAAAGTTCTGATTTTTTTGTATCCCTGCTACATGTTAAATATAATAGATCACTGACCTTGAGAGCCAAATTTAGAATAATTTTATTTTTTGTTGAAACCTTGTAGAAATACGGCTGTCACTTCAATTGCAATAACTGTCAGCAAAGTTATTATTATTAGCTGGAAGAAGTTCTGATTTTTTTGTATACCTGCTAAATGTCAAATATAATTACTGACTTTGAGAGCCAAATTTAGAATAAATTTCTGTTGTCTCTTCGGTTTAACTGTCATTATTGTCATCGGACATCATGACTACCAACTGAAAAGTTGCTGATTTTTTTGTATACCTGCCAAATGTCAAATATAATAGATTACTGACTTTGAGAGCCAAATTTAGAATAATTTTATTTTTTATTGAAACCTTGTAGAAATACGGCTGCCACTTTAGTTTAACTGTCATTGTTGTTATTGGATATCATGATTACCATTTAAGTTATTATTAGATGGATGAATTTCTAAATTTTTAGTATGTCAAATATTAAATATTTCTGAAATTTAAAACATAGTGGAAGTAAATATCAAATTGAATTTAAATAGTATAATTGCAGCTGTCACTTTATTTTACTTATCATCAATTGTCTGTTGGATGAAGTTATGTCCGATTGGTATAACTGATTTCATTAGATATCAATAAATTAATAATAATAACTTCAGTTTAACTGTCATTTTTGTCATCAGTGAGAACAGTTAACTAAATTGTTATGAGTACTTGTCCACTTTGGTATATGTTATTGACTCATGTATCTGTAAGTAGAAGATTTAGAGAAAAATCATATTGTATTATATCCACTGAAACTCTTGCAGTCTTTAAGATCATAAGTTTTATCGTAAGCTCCGACGGACGCAACAAAGGAATGCACTTTGATGCTTCGGTTCAAAGGTTTTTTTTTTGTTCTTTAGTTCCTTTTCGTCCGATCCCCAGACGAGAGTTAATAAAAAAATAAAAGGACGATGTGAATCCTGCAATATTGCGACGCGGTTGCATTCATCCTGCAATGCGAAGACCAAAGTCGCGCACGATAACCGAGCTTGATTTGGGGTATGTCGCTGTATCATTTTGGAGGATGCGCAACCCCTGTGGCCCCTCGGGAGCCGTTCGCAAGAATGAACCCTTATCAACTCCATGATAAGGGTTCCCTTTAAACTATCCCCTTTAATTTTTAACACTCGGACACCCTTTCCCTTTACCTCTTCAGCTGCCGGAGCTTCAAGTTTTTCCCCCATTCCAAATCCGCCGCTCGTCTTTCCAATAAACGAGCAACCAGTTGCCGAGGGGCTCCCCCTATTTTAATATAAAAAAAAGAGAAAAATCATCTCAGAAGTAATCACCACTCGACGTCGTCGCCTCGTGGAACACGATCAAAGCTTCGGTAAAAATTACTTCAATCAAACTTCTTTGATTATTCGATAGAATGTTATGTTTTATAAGATGTTGTATTGGAGGCTTATTGATAAAAAGAATAGAAGTTGTAGTTATGGTTATAGCGTAGAGAGATATGAAATCCTTACTATCATTGATATTTACACTGCGTCCACACTATTCCAGAAAAGAGACAGACATTTCTATTAGCAGTACCAATTAAATATTTCTAACAATAAAGTATATAAAGCCGGATTGTAATGCGTAATTTCTTAACAAAATATCAAAACGATTTTTTTTTTGACATAAAATATAAATTTATGGGTTGATTATTTTATTGATTTACTTTAAAATATTAAGATTTTTTAAAATTATTTCTACTATAACTTTAATTTAACTGTCATTATTATCATCGAACGTCATGATTACCTCTAAATTATTTTTAGCTGGATGAAGTTTTCATGTTGGTGACACATGTCAAATATACAAATTGCTGCTGTCACTTTAGTTAAACTGTCATTATTGTTATAGGACGTCATGACTACTAAATTATTATGTGACTGTCAAACACAATGAATGACTTTGACAGTTTAATTTAGATACATTTTAGTTCCATTGCGAAAATAGACTTTTATGTTTTATTATTTTATTGATTCACTGGAAACATTTTTGTACATATTTGGTGATTACATGAGAAAGCGTCAATTATTGTGCAATTGAGGCAATTTTTAAACATTTATAAAAAAATTAACCCGTAACTGCTCTTGTCATGGTCAATTTGACCTTTTCAATTTTTTAAATCTTTATAGCTGCGCGGAAGAAATTATGTTATTGAATTTTCTTTTTATAACATAAATATCAATTTTCATTTACTTTATTTTTAATAATATAAAGTTTTTAATTAAAACGCATATAAATATCTTATCTACAGTGTTATTTCCGACGGAAGTTGCTTTGCGGTTAGATAATAAAAAAAAGTATATTCAATGCAATTCGTCCTTTTATTTGTAGTCATAATAAATCAGAATTAAAACCAATATTTAAATAATTAAACAAACATTTAGAAAAACTTCCTTTATATTTTTTTTATAATTGACTTATATTGTAGCAATTGGTTAAATCTTGAATAATAAGTAAGAATATTTTTATGTCGTGTAATTTTGTTCACAATCTGTTTATCAATGTGAACATTGAGTAAATTTAAGATTGCGGTTGAAATTCCACTATTTCCTTTGACTGTGAATCTGCGGCTATCCTTAACACTCTCATTGTCCTTCGACTTGGCTGGACATATGGACCTAATATGCTGAAATTCATTCATTTGACTGTTCATCTGTGATGAACGATGGCCCTATTTCTATAAGCACCGAGAGGGCTCATAAAGGGCCTGGCTTAAACCAGGATGCGAAATCGTGAGTAGGGCTATTTAACCATTCGGCTATTAGTCGCCCTAAATAAGAAAATAGGTCAAAAACCATCTTTAAAAAAAAAACAATTTCAAGAACTCAACTTTTCTGCAAAACCAGTTTTCTAATTTTGACAAAATATTAAATACACAAAACAAAACTTCAAAAATACATCAAACAAAATGAATAACAATAAATTACCATAAAATATCATCTTATTTCTGATTTTTTTTCCCAGAAAATATGATTTTATAAAGAAAAATTCCAAAGATAGAAAAAAAAACTCAGTTTTGTGTTTATTCGTCATTAGAGGATAAACCACATTTTTTAATCTTCTGCTTGTACTCTTTAATACTAAAAACTTCAATTTACTCTGCGAGGGGCCAGACATTCCTAAATTGCAAGACCAAACACATTTTTAGACAACCGAGTCAGACAACTACGCCAACTCAATCAAGATCCATCCTTTGATTTACTAACCAAATTAATTATATAATTCCTATATCCTGGACAATTCCTAGAAAATTAGATTAATTCCCCTAGGTATGTTCACAATGGGTATTCTACCTTCCCTCAAAGTGTCTTAGAGTAGGACTAACATGCTTTTCAAATTCTTAAAGATATTTACACTTACAAAAGTGACATAAATGCGTAGTAAAAGGTAACAAAACATGAAAAATAGTAGAGTTACTTCAAAAATGTCCTATGCAGATGTTGCAAGTGCTGATTGGGCTTATTTAATGTTTACGGGAACTTCCCATAAGAATGTACTTATTAATAAACAGTATACATAGTACTTATTAACATAGATCAGTAATTAATAATAAAGTGAACACAATAAAATGACTAACACAAGTATTTCTAATCGGTTTAAATGCCAATATGATGCATCATGTCAGTGCGATAGTAAATATTCAGAGACGGAACTTCAAATTTTTATCACCTACCTGCAAAATATTTTTCATGTTGCTAAATCGATCCGGTTTTTTTATTAACTCTTTGAAATGCCAGAATTTCCTACGTTTCTAGATCCAGATACAAAAAAAATGTCTAAAATGTATTTTGTAAAAACAATATGCATAGTTTTAATGAATTTGCTAATTAGAAAGTGGTACTTCTATTTTCCTAGACTTTTTCTAGAAAATTAAGATATAATTAATAAAGATACAATTGAAAAGGTGGTACAATGCGTGTATCCAGCAAAGAGTTAAGTTTGCTTAGTTGGCGTTAATACATTTGTTTCTGAGAGTCTAGCACAGAGGTTCCCAAACTTTTTTGTATCGTAGACCCCTTGCCATGTTTTTCGGTTTTGGGTACTTATCTGATATTGATTTTTTGTAAATTTATTATTTATATAGGGACATCTTTATAATTATTAAGATCTTTGCTCTGAGACTGC
>NW_017097817.1:19696-24693 GCF_001412225.1 Nicrophorus vespilloides
TATGTGCAGGTTTTTACAAGTTCAGAATGTATTGCGACCACAAAGCGAATGCCTACATCCTACAACTTACACAATTTTATGAACATATATAATAATTTTTTTACTTCATATTATTACTTTATATTATAAGATAGTATAATGTAAGTAAATAGGTACTATCAGTGTATGTTGAGATCAACTATCGTAGACCCCCATTTTCATTTCATGGACCCCCAAATTTTTTTTTTCGCTGACGTAGACCCCTTGCAGGTTGTCATAGACCCCTGGGGGTCGATATAGACCACTTTGTGAATCACTGGTCTAGCACCTTGGTTCTATAAGTACGATTCGGAAACCAAACAGCAGTCCATGGTATGGAGCGCAGAAGGTGCAAATCCCCCAATTAAATCAAGAACACAAAAATCAGCAACAAAAGTGATGGTGTCAATTTACTTAACCAGGACAAAAGTGGTAGCTGCTATCCCACTGGAAACTGGCCAGGTAACTGGTAACTGCTAAGTGATATACAGAAACTTGCTTACCACAAGTTTTCAAAAACTTGTTGGGAAACCAGAAAAAAGGGGAACTTTGTCGCTACTTTTTGCACCAAGATAATGCACCCGCTCACACTGATAAAAAAAAACAACAACTTTCTTGCGCTTTCTGGTCTCAATGAAATTCTCTGGACCTAGCGCCGTGTGATTTCTGGCTGTTTCCAAAAAAATTAAAAAATTGAGGGGAAGAGCCATTAAAATAAATTGAAAAATAATGTTGAAAAATTACAAAAGGATGAAAATTAAATATATTAAAATAAAATTTTTGTTTTTGTTTTTTTTTTCCAGGCAACTAAGCGAACTTTTGTTAGACCCCACGAAGTACTCAGACAAATTTAATAGTACCAAATACTGTTTTATTGGAAATAGAGAAAATCATAGAGCTTTAAACAACAGTTTAAAAAAATATTAACACGTTATGGATTACATGACCCACCGGTGGGTCATGCCGTCATTATGTATAATAGTTTACACGCTATGCAAGTATTAGCTTTTAAGTTTGCAATTGACAAAAGACATTTGACGTTTCACACAGTCCATAGAAATTATTTTCGCAGCAGACAAACCGATTATGCGCCCTTCTTAACGTATTAATTTTCTTATTTGAGGGCCATAAAGAAATGTTGTTTTTCAAATTCAAATTTGTTGAAGTTCTCTTAGTTTAATTCTAATCTGAATAGAATCCCATTAATTTTGACCGCAATCACATCTTTCTACGGCACTGGCGACAACAAAAACAATTAAAAAATATTAAGAATGCAGCGCGTTACATATAAATGTTTCCTCGTCGGAAATTCATTGTGTTTGTGAGTTTCATTGCGACACATTAGACGTATCCGTGCAGTTTTTGTTGTGAACAAATTATATTTTCTCTAAATCAATACGTGCAAAGCCATGGAGGTGGAAAGAAATAATGATATAATTGAGTATCTGCAGCAGAATTTCGGTTATAAAATACCTAAATTCTGTGAAACAACGAACAAAGTGTACACACTGTCAAAATTAGATGAATCTGGCAGTGAATACAAGTCAATTGCGAAAACCGCATATGTATATGGTGGAACCATCGGGGAAATATCTATAATTTCAATAGAAAAAGTATTCAATCCCTATACACTTGCCCTTTACAATTTGAAGAAATCTGAAACGAATGGAGATGTACTTGAATATGAGCTGTGGCACGGAACAACAGAATCCAGTCTCGACAATATTTTGAAGAAAAATTTCGACTACAGATTGGTGAAACAACATTTATTCGGCAAAGGCATCTCATTCTCAAAATACTTCTCGTACGCATTCCATTACAGCGTCTCAAATAATCCACAGATAGATGAAGAATATTGCATTTTACTCTGCAATGTTTTTATAGGGAAAACTGAAATCGGTTATAAAGGAACGAATTACCCAAACCCTGGATATAATACGACAATAAAAAGTAATGGCGATGTGTTTGTTAAGTATGATGATGACACTTTTTATCCGACGTACAAAATACGTTATACTATTAAAGAAAAATCGTAAACTTCTACTGAATGAGGAATTGTTTAATTTCTTCCCAATATATCAAAATAATTAATCTAATATATTTTCCATACCAAATAATAATAATTAATATCAATTTATTGATTGTAAAATATAAAGAAACATAAATTCACAATAAAAGTATGATGTAAGAAAAACAATAATTTTATAAAACAAAAACATATTACTAATCTTATTACGTATTTTAAGTCATGTATGTAACCTTACGTAAATGTAATTAATGGAAATAAATAATCTATTCTTATCTATTATCTATATTCTTATTTTATTGTTAAAAACAAAAACATTTTGTTCTAGCACGTGGAAGGTAAGTGAATTAACTTACTTAAACAAATAAAAGTAATACGAAGAAAGACTTTATTCGTTGAAACCAATAGAAATATGCTATTTTGAATTTCCTGAAGACATCTTAGGTGGCTGTGGTAATTGCAAACCCGACAACCGAAATACCGTCAATCAAATTTGAAATCCCGACTATATTAAAATCCCGACAACCAT
Organism: Nicrophorus vespilloides; assembly: GCF_001412225.1. Taxonomy (NCBI): domain Eukaryota; kingdom Metazoa; phylum Arthropoda; class Insecta; order Coleoptera; family Silphidae; genus Nicrophorus; species Nicrophorus vespilloides. The sequence goes on from NW_017097817.1 coordinate 22,270, forward strand.
AATCCGAACTGTATCAAAATCCCGACTATATCGAAAATGTCTTCAATAACATTTTTAAATTATTCCAGAGCGTAGTCACTTTTAATAAATATCAACAATTAATAATCTAATTGTATTTGAGATTATTTCATAATGTTAAGGTTTATTATGAATAATTCAACAAAATCAAATAAATTAATAATAATTTTTTGTTATTAATAATAAAAATGCACAAGGTGACTACGCTCGAAAATAATTAAAAAATATTATTGTAGAAATTTATGAAGGGATTTTGATACAGTCGGGAATTTGATATAGTCGGGATTATGGTTGTCAAGATTCTGATATAGGCGGAATTATGGTTGTCGAGATTTTTATATAATCGGAATTTCGAACGTCGGGATTTCGATAGACGGTATTTCAGTTGTCGGGCTTGCGATATAGACCACTTAGGTGGCGATATAGGCCACCAAACATACGTTACAATTTTACAATTTACATCTTTGTATTCTTTTTATGGTCGCCTGTATCACGAAAATCTGATACGAAAGGTCGTTGGTTCAATTCCGAAAAATCAACAAAAAATTGTGGTGGCTGTTAAACCCGAAAGGGGTAGAAATAGGGCCGAAGAGATTTGTATCAATAAATAAATTGATATAAATATTGATATAAATATTATACCAAAAAGTTTAGGTGCGGCTCTTGGGTTTCTCATACTTTGCTGGTTTTTACAACCCATTTATGCAACCTTCTTAAAAGGGTGGTTTGTTACATATTTGGCAGCTAGCTATAAAAACTATGCCACCCACAATTAACCACCCCAAACAATTGTAAGATTTCTCACCCTTTGGACCTCTAATTTACATTCGAAGCCCACATGACAAATTAGTTCCTACCCTTAGAATATTATTCTGTAGTCAGTACGTCTTCTTACATATAAGACGACACTTGTTATTTTAAGTGAGTTCTAGTTCTACTCTTCTCTTGACCATCACGCTATACTTGTAGCAACTGGAAGCTAGATTACGACACTGAAGCATCTAAGTGTTAAATAAATACTATGAATTACACTGACTTTAATCTAGACTCTTTCATAAAACCCGCTAGGACTCCACATCGACAATACAACAAATTATTCCTCAGTGTCAAGAGATATTCCATCCCGAGACACGACAGTATTTTGCAAAAAAAAAATCATAGTTTTAATGAATTTGCTGATTAAAAGGTAGTAATTTTTTATGGACATTTTCTAGAAAATTAAGATACCATTATAAAGGTGGTGCAATGCGTGTACCCCTCGAATAGTTAAGTAGTAAGGTAATGTTCGTTTGGTTTTACATAACTTTATTCGTTACTTGGTTGATTTAAGATTCATCTGAGACTATGCTGCTCAACATATTAAGATTCTTATGTGTTTATTGACTTAAGGACTTGAATTCGGATTGTTTACGCTTGGTCCCCTTTGTTTATATTAAAGTGTATCGAGTGTCTCGACTTAGAGACTTCTTGGATGTCTCTTATACATAGTTTGTTATACACTCTATTGACAATAACAATTATAATAATAATGGTTGGAGACAAAAGAGGTACTCAGACAAGCATTTTTTTTTATTGCAAATAGAGAAAATCATAGAGCCTTAAACAACATCTTCAAAAAAAAAAATTGATTGTCGTTTCTCGTAGGGTCACATTAAGAATGCCGTGTTAGTTTTACTATTTGAGGGCTCTAAAAAAATTTTTAACGCCAGTGTTTTTCATATTTATATTTGTTTAAGTCCTCTTAGTTTGATTTTAATCTGAATGAAATCCCATTAAATTTCACCTTGCATCCACACTTTGCTACGCCACTGGCGAAAACACAACCCAAGGACGTAAATAGATTAAAAATAAGTCAAATAGGGAAATCCCCTATCTCTTTATAGAATGTGCTTACTGTCTGTGATACGGCTGGAGAGTTTCAGTAAGACTCATGTAAGTGGATCTGTAAAGTGTATTGCGCAAAGCCATGGAAGTGAAAAAAAATAAAGATATAATCGAGTATATGCTACGGCATTTCCATTATAAAATGCCGATACCTACAGCTATAACAACAGTGAGAAAATCGTATACACTATCAAAATTAGATGAATCTGACCCTGAATACAAGTCGGTTGCAAATAAAGTTTATTGTCATCTATTGTATAACTAATATGTATATTTGTTAGGGCCATGACTTTCCTCTTAATTATTACAAATATATTTAACGTATCCATCAAATATACAAACGGATACTTGTACGTGATTATTTAGAATAACTTGTGGAATATTCCGAAGACGGTTACACATTAAATCGTATAGTTGCGTCTATTGCATCCACTTAACAGCCCCTAAATATTTGGGCAGGATCATAAAACTTAGATAAAGAAACACTTGTGTTTTCCACAAGGTCAAACCTTTTTCTCCCAC